>NC_051089.1:19373007-19500507 GCF_901709675.1 Syngnathus acus | reverse complement strand
CTCTCGGTGTGGTGTGGAGGTTGCAGCGCCTCCGATTGGAAGAACGTGAGGAGAGTGGTGAGGACAGCAGAGAGGATCATCGGGGCTCCTCTTCCCTCCATTCAGGACTTGTCATCCCAGCGCTGCGTGTCCCGAGCCCGAAATATTATCAGGACCCGTCACACCCCCACCATGGACTGTTCTCCCTGCTGCCCTCTGGGAAGAGGTTTCGCAGCATCCGCTGCAGGTCCACCAGGTTCTGCAATAGTTTTTTCCCTGCTGTCGTCAGACTGTTGAACATTCAACTTAGCATTCCTCTGCACACTTTGTAAATACTGTTTTGTTTCCTGCACTGTTTACATACTTTATCACTGCTGCACTTTATACTTATCTTATTTCATATTTTTGTATAGAATGTCACTTTTTATTCAGCCGCAATATCACCACATTGTTGGAAGCCATATGCAACGTAATTTCGTTTTGTGTGCACCCAGTGTTTACAAAATGACAATAAAGTTTGTCTAAGTCTAAGTCTAAGTCTATCCAAACCGGACAATAGGCCAGGGGTGCTACTTAATAGAATAAAGTGTCCTGATATGCAAAGAGCCAGATTGTCTATTTGGCAATAAGGCCAATAAATGTAACTTTGCTATATTTAGAACGAATAATAATTATTACCATCCTTGTCAATCTGGGGGGTGACTTTTTGCGGGCATTCAAATAATCCAGTTATGGTGATCTGTTTACAGTTCCTTATAAATGTACTTTTTGCACCTCGAACTGCCGCAGGAGATAAGAAAATCAGTGTCTTCTTCCACCATGTCAAGGACTATCAGCATCCATCCGAACCATTATCCGAACCGTTAACCCTCATGAGGGTCATGAGCATAATGTAGCCTATCCCAGCTGTCTTAGGGCGGTACATGATGTAAACCAAACCCTGCCGCCGGCAAACTTACTTTGGGCATGAAAGCTGAGGGGTATTAAAATCCGAAGGTGGTGATCAATTGGCTTTGTTGACCTAGAGTCATTTGATGCAAAATTTGTGAAAAAAATCAACCAATTGAATGGGGCATATTTTACTTAAGAGGAGCAAATTGTAGTCATTGAGGGTTACAAAGAATATTTTAAAAATATAACTACAAAAAGCAACACCGTTGCTGCAAATAAGGGATGAGAAAAATGCTGGCAGAAAATGCTGATCAAAATGCTTGTCAACGCGTAGCATAACACTTAGTGGTTGATGAACATGGTAGAAGTTTAAAACATTATATTAAGAAAATGAGACTCCAGGTGTGCATTTATTCCGTGAGTTGAGTCGGCCCAATAATTAGGGATTCGTCATAATCAATTCTTTATTTGGGTATTCTCTATTCGGGCTGTAAAGGTTTGAAATGCCCTACCCACAGGCTAGGATTTTAACAGTGAAACCGTGGTACTTTTACAGTAATCTTGCAATAGCCACATTGATACGCGAATCATTTGACGCCAACGCGTTCTTCACAGCATAATTGGGGACCGCTGCACTGTGATCTGCTCGCGAAAGGCGGATTGGGCATTATGGCAGCTTGCGCAGCCTACCAAACTTTTGTTTAGACCCATCACAGAAACAATAATCTTAAGTAAACTGTTGGATTTGGTCCACAATTTAGGGAGCGCTATCTGCGCCTCACGGCAAAAGCCATTGCCAATCACCTGTTATCCAATTCACTCACTGCGTGCTCGTTTAATTTCTTCAGATTTAGGAAAATGCAAAGACACTGAAGCAGAAATTAGACTTACACAGGTTGGTTGAGTTCAATCATAATTCTTGTTAAGAAAGCTCTGTTTTCAGGAAAGTACAATACAGCGCTGGGCCCTTCAAGAGCAGAAAGTCTCCATTCAGAAAAGGCAACGTTCAAGGTTCTTTGGTGAGCTTATATTCAGTTGCCCAGGCCGGTGTGGGGCGAGTCTGATGGGTGATGAGTCGTTGGGGTGGGGCGAGTTCGCAGTAGAGTTTGATTCAATGGGAGTGGGTGCGGGTTATGGACGATTCGGTGTGTGTGTGTGGGGGCTGCCGTCTTCCATCCTGTCTTTCGGCCTTGGGGATCATCTTTGGCCGAGTCCTTGGCTGTCTCCTTCTGGCACCAGCTGGTTTTATCTCCAAGTGACCTTCCTGTAAACATTCTGCTCCATTCCTACACTGTCGCACCTCATCCATTCGTCATTCTTTCAATTTTGTCATTTTGTACGAAATTACGTGAGCTTTTGGCTGTGACATCATCAATTTATTAATGTTCCCTGACGATGCAAAGTTTGTTCTTTTGATACTCCATGTCTTTGCTTACATCATTACATTCTTAGTTTAATTATGCTTCCGCACGTATCTCTTCTTTGTTAAGCAAAATATTTCCCTCTGTGCAGAGCGTTCAGTAGTAATCGAAAAGCTGGCGTCTCACATTTAGGCGACATATGACGTTTAGTCAAAACACAAGATATAATCAAGTACTGAACGGTCAAGACGACTCTGGCCGTGTCCATGATTTAGAGAACAAACATCAGGCATGCATTACACAGTTCCTTAAGGGTCATTAAGCTATTTAGGCAACATATCAAAAGACATTTATTTTGCAGTGCACAGAAATACATATTGAATCGTGAAGTTGTAGCAACCTCTGTTATTATCTTATATCAAAGAATGTCTAGTTATGTCTGCTTTATTGGTTGACTCCATGAATATACTTGTCTGCTTATATACTTTATCCAAAGAGATGTGAGCGTATCTGTTATTGTGGCTAGGCGGGTTTTGTGTCTTTTGACCCTATTCCTTCAAAACCTAAATCCCGATTTTACTTAATTCACTCGATCCTCCGCGACCTTCTGTCTAATGTGGTTTGGTCACGGACCCCAATTCGTTTTGTCATAAATACATTTCAAGTAGTATTTTAAATGGATGTTATAAGGACCGTACGAAGCTAAATGAGTTAAAGGTGTTAGATAATAAAAAGTCAGGCTGTTTGATCTTCATGACTATTATTATTAGGATTGTTTTTGATTCGGAAAGGCGGAAGTTTGAGGAAGCACCTCATCCACATAGTCACAAGTCAAAGAGCATGGCCTGACACAGTAAGAGAATAAGTGGCTTCTTTATTCTCTCTTCCATCCAATTCACATGGTATCAAAATGACTTACTCATCTGCGTATAGCTTCTCTTTTAATAACATGTCAACAGACTTTGATGTGTGTGGAGACTGACGGCAAACGGACCCCTTCGGCTGCCTAACAACATGCCTGACCTAAATTAACGTAACAAAGAACCCCTTTGGCTGCCTAAAAGCACGCCTTTCTAAAAAAAAAAAAAAAAAAAACCAAGACTTTCTATACAACGCGCTTTCGGGGTAAACACCATTCCCAAATTCTGGACCTCAAAGTCCGCGTACAATTTAGAGATTTAGGTGTAGGAAGTAATAGAAGCACAAACTTCTTTTCCAACTAAAAATGCCCAAAGCGCCTCTTGTTGCTCTTCTTCCAAATAGAAACTGTAAGTAACTCTGAGAGAAAAGATTCATTTGCAGCATCCATGCATTCGTCCACCACTGACAACTTGGTTGGTTTGTTTACCCTAATCAGCGCTTCTTGCTTTCGTCGCAGCCCCCAAACACATTGTTGCTTTGTGATTGGTCCAGCCATCCTGTGGTGTGGATCGAAGCAAGATTGGTACAACCTGCTCCGGGCCAGGTTATGAGTTTAACATAAATTACCATGGTGATCTCGCCAGGTTAAAAGAGAGCCACCTTCGTAACACCGAAAATCCTGGCTTTAGACTCAACATAGCTCGCTAAACCATTAATCTTGCTTCCTAGTATACCACTCATTGCCCTTACTGTAAAGTCAAGTTGTTTCTATTGTGATAAAAGTAGAGATGTGAATTATAGATGAAGTAAATAGGTTCATGGATAAACAATTACTTAATGAAGCAAGGAGCAACACAATCGAAATCAGTGTTCCTGCTTAGAGCATACAAAGCGATGCACCAAGATGATGACAATAACCAAAGGTAAACAAACACAGCTGGCATACCGAAGTAAACAAATAGGTTTAAAAAAAGACCGCAGGTATTGTAACAAGACAGCTTGTGCAGGACTGAATCATCCACACAAGTCAAAAGACAGTCAGACAGACACTGTTTTATGACTGGTGAACTGTGGAAGTCTAAGAGATTATTCACTATCACTGGCTGGGTTGAGCCGGCAGAGCTGCGGATCATTGAGTTAACACGAGTGTCCAGATTGCTTGCTGTTAAGTTGCGCTTTAAATCGTAAGTTGTGTTGTGATAGAGATACAAGGATAATAGAAGAAATAAAGAATTGAATAATCAATTTTAATAAACTCAGTAAGAACATGTAAACGGCAGTGACATCCATCCATCCATCTTCTTCGGCTTATTCGGGGTCGGGTCGCGGGGGCAGCAGTTTTAGGATGGACTCCCAGACTTCCCTCTGCCCAGCCACTTCGTCCAACTCATCCCGGGGGATCCCAAGGTGTTCCGAGGCAGCTGAGAAACAGTCTCTCCAGCGCGTCCTGGGTCGTCCACATGGTCTCCTACCGGTGGGACATGCCCCGAACACCTCCCCAGGGAGGCGTCCAGGAGGCATCCTGGTGAGATGCCCGAGCCACCTCATCTGGCTCCTCTCAACGTGGAGGAACAGCGGCTCTACTCCGAGTCTCTCCCGGATTACCGAGCTTCTCACCCTATCTCTAAGGGAGAGCCCGGACACCTTGCGGAGAAAACTCATTTAAGCCGCTTGTTGTTCTTTCGGTCACGACCCATAACTCGTGACCATAGGTGAGGGCAGGAGCGTAGATCGACCGGTAAATTGAGAGCTTTGCCTTTTGGCTCAGCTCTCTCTTCACCACGACGGACCGGTACAGAGTCCGCATTACAGCCGACGCTGCACCGATCCGCCTGTCAATCTCACGCTTCATCCTGCCCTCGCTCGTGAACAAGACCCCAAGATACTTGAACTCCTCCACTTGGGGCAGGATCTCATCCCCGATCCGGAGAGGGCATTCCACCCTTTTCCGACTGAGGACCATGGTCTCAGATTTGGAGGTGCTGATCCTCATCCCGACCGCTTCACACTCGGCTGCGAACCGCTCCAGTGTGAGCTGGAGATCACGGCTTGAAGAAGCCAACAGCACCACGTCGTCTGCAAGAAGCAGAGACGCAATGCTGAAGTCCCCAAACTGGACACCCTCAACGCCTCGGCTGCGCCTAGAAATTCTGTCCATAAAAGTTATGAACAGAATCGGTGACAAAGGGCAGCCTTGGCGGAGTCCAACCCTCACTGGGAACGAATCCGACTTACTGACGGAAATGCGGACCAAACTCTGGCATCGATGATACAGGGACCGAACCGCCCTTATCAGTTGGCTCGGCACCCCGTACTCCCGAAGCACCCTCCACAGAACTTCCCGAGGGACACGGTCGAACGCCTTCTCCAAGTCCACAAAACACGTGGACTGGTTTAGCGAACTCCCATGCCCCCTCGGAAATCCTGCCGAGGGTATAGAGCTGGTCCACTGTTCCACGGCCAGGACGAAAACCACACTGCTCCTCCTGAGTCCGAGGTTCGACCTCCCGACGGACCCTCCTCTCTAGCACCCCTGAATAGACCTTACCAGGGAGGCTGAGGAGTGTGGTTCCTCTGTAGTTGGAACACACCCTCCGGTCCCCCTTCTTGAAGAGGGGAACCACCACCCCAGTCTCCCAATCCAGACGTCCATGCTGCAGACGTTTGTCAGCCAAGACAGCCCCGCAACATCCAGAGCCTTAAAGAACTCCGGGCGGATCTCATCCACCCCGGGGCCCTTGCCCCCGAGGAGTTTTTTAACTACCTCAGTGACTTCGACCCCAGAGATTGGAGAGTCCACCTCAGAGTCTCCAGGCCCTGCTTCCACAATGGAAGGCGTGTCGGTGGAATTGAGGTCTTTGAAGTTCCCCACTGACTCAAGACGTCCCGAGTCGAGGTCAGCAGCACGCTATCTCCACTGTAAACAGTGTTGACGGTGCACTGCTTCCCCCTCCTGAGACGCCAGATGGTGGACCGGAATTTCCTCGAAGCCGTCCGGAAGTCATTCTCCATGGCTTCGCCAAACTCCTCCCACGCCCGGGTTTTTGCCTCAGCAACCGCCGAAGCCATGTTCCTCTTGGTACCTGTCGGCTGCCTCCGGAGTCCCACAGGCCAAAACGGCTCGATAGGACTTCTTCATCAGCTTGACGGCATCCCTTACCACCGGTGTCCACCAGCGGGTTCGGGGATTGCGGCCACGACAGGCACCAACGACTTTACGGCCACAGCTCCGGTCGGCTGCCTCAACAATGGAGGCATGGAACATGGTCGACTCGGATTCAATGTCCCCCGCCTCCTCCGGGACGTGGGAAAAGCTGTGCCGAAAGTGGGAGTTGAAGCTCTTCCTGACAGGGGATTCTGCTAGACGTTCCCAGCAGACCCTCATAGAATGTTTGGGTCTGCCAGGTCGGACTGACATCTTCCCCCACCATCGGAGCCAACCCACCACCAGGGGGTGATCAGTTGACAGCTCTGCCACTTTCTTCACCCGATTGTCCAAAACATGCGGCCGCAAATCCGATGACACGACTACAAAGTCGATCATCGAACTGCAGCCTAGGGTGTCCTGGTGCCAAGTGCACACATGGACACCCTTATGTTTGAACATGGTGTTCATTATTGACAAACCGTGTCGAGCACAGAAGTCCAACAATAGAACACCGCTCGGGTTCAGATCGGGGGGGGGCGTTCCTCCCAATCACGCCCTTCCAGGTCTCACTGTCATTGCCCACGTGAGCATTGAAGTCACCCAGTAGAACGATGGAGTCCCCAGAAGGCGCGCTCTCCAGTACTTCCTCCAGGGACTCCAAGAAGGGTGGGTACTCTGAGCTGCTGTTCGGTGGATAGACACAAACAACAGTCAGGACCCATCCCCCCACCCGAAGGCAAAGGGAGGCTACCCTCTCGTTCACGGGGGTGAACCCCAATGTGCAGGCGCCCAGCCGGGGGGCAATAAGTATACGCACACCTGCTCGACGCCTCTCACCGTGGGCAACTCCAGAGTGGAAGAGAGTCCAGCCCCTCTCGAGAGGGCTTGTACCAGAACCCAAACTGTGTGTGGAGGCAAGTCCGACTATGTCTAGTCAGAACTTTTCTGCCTCACACCAGCTCGGGCTCCTTTCCAGCCAGAGAGGTGACATTCCACGTCCCAAGAGCCAGCTTCTGCAGCCGGGGATCGAACCGCCAAGGTCCTTGCCCTTGGCCGCCGCCCAGCTCACTATGCACCTGACCCCTTTGGCCCCTCCCACAGGTGGTGAGCCCATGGGAAGGGGGACCCACGTTCCCTTTTCAGGCTGTGCCCGGCCGGGCCCCATGGGCAAAGGTCTGGCCACCAGACGCTCGCCTTCGAGCCCCACCTCCAGGCCTGGCTCCAGAGGGGGGCCCCGGTGACCCGTGTCTGGGAGAGGGAAAACTACCATATATTTTATTCTTCATAAGGGCAGTGACAACTTTATTTATATTTACTGTGGATAAATGTGAATCAAGAAAATTTAAGGCAGGTGTTTGATATCGTATCATGTTTACTACTTTGTATACCTACTTAGCTATTTGCCAAAACATATTGTCTCATTTTTTTTCTTTGGTTTATTACCTAACTCTAAAACAAAATCTAAATCTAATTTAATTTAACTGCTATTAGGTCAGTGCACAGAATGCGCTTTGGGCACCTTATGGCCAGTCACGAACTGAGGGAATGAAACTGTCAAATTAAACTACTGCTCATGGCAAAATGGAGAAAAAATTGAAAAATATCTGATAATTGAGTGAAATAAAGGCTAAATCTTTGGTGGCTAAATCAATCTGTTTCAAGTGGGGAGGCCACACATTTACAATAAATTGACACTTGTGACAAAACTGAAAAGCTACTATAGTATACTGTAGATTTAAATGTATAGTGAAGAAATGGGGTCGAAATACAAAAAGTCCTGCCTAGCTACAAAAACAGATATGCTCAAACCTCATTGAATAAAGTACATAAGCAGACAAGTATATTCACATATTAAAGCAATAAAAGAAATATTTTAAGCATATAATTATACCTACACACCAAATCAATACAGCAGACATAACTAGACATTTTTGATAGGTGGTAATGACAAAGGTTTTTATAACTTTATGATCTGATATATTTCTGAGCACTTTGAAATAACAAATGTTTTTTGATATATTGCCTGAATAGCTTAATGACCCTTAAGGAACTGTTTAATGCATGCCTGATGATTTTCTAAATCACGGACACTGCCAAAGTCGTCTAAAAATGTTCAGTACTTGATTGTATCTTATGTTTTGACTAATGCTAGACGCCAGTTTTCGATTACTACTGAACGTTCTGGACAGAGGGAAATATTTTGCCTAACAAAGACAATATATGTTTGGAAGCATAATTAAACTAAGAATATGATGATGTAAGCAAGTACATGGAGTATCAAAAGAACAAACAAACAAAAACATGGTAAGTGGTGAGTAAAAACTTTGCATAGTCAGGGAACATTAATAAATTGATGATGTCACAGCCAAAAGCTCACATAATTCCGTACAAAATGACAAAATTGAAAGAATGACGAATGGATGAGGTGCGACAGTGTATGTGCAAGAATGGTGCAGAATGTTTACAGGAAGGTCACTTGGAGATAAAACCAGCAGGTGCCAGAGGGAGACAGCCAAGAACCCGGTCAAAGATGATCGCCAAGGCCGAAAGACGGGATGGAAGACAACACCCCCCAGACACACCGAATAGCCCATAATCAGCACCCACCCCCACGGAACCAGCTCTCACCGAAGCACCACCCACTCCCATGGAATCAAAATCTCCTGCGAACTTGCCCCACCCCAAAGACTCATCACCCATCAAACTCGGCCCACACCGGCATGTGCAACTGAATATAAGCTGACCAAAGAACCGTGAACGTTGCCTTTTCGGAATGGAGACTTTCTGCTCTTGAGCATGGTCGCACGAAAGGCCCAGCGCTGTATTGTACTTTCCTGAAAACAGAGCTTTCTTAACAAGGATTGTGATTGAACTCAACCAACCTGTGTAAGTCTAATTTCTGCTTCAGTGTCTTAGCATTTTCCTAAATCTGAAGAAATCAAACGAGCACGCAGTGAGTAAATTGGATAACAGGTGATTGGCAATGGCTTTTGCCGTGAGGCGCAGATAGCGCGCTCCCTAAATTGTGGACAAAATCCAACAGTATAGTATGTATTACTGCTAGCTTTCTGATGGGGAAGGGGAGAATCTATTGAAGAACTTTGTCAACATGTCAAAACAATCAAATCTGTCTGGAGCACAAAAATTGGGGGGTTTTTTTCAAAGCAACCAAAAGTTGGATCAAATTGACCCAACTCAGCAGTGATGGTGCATCAAATGTTTTTTCCTACTTTTCAGAGTCAAAATTTCTGTTGGCATTTTGCCCCTTTAAATTTGACATTTGTATCCCTATGTTTGTTTGTTTGTTGTAAATTGAGTAAAACGTTAATTAGTTTAAACTTTACATCTATGTTAAAGTGCACCTATTAACGACATTATTATCATAATTTAGCATTGCCACATACCATAATAAACATCAGCAAAATCTAATCTCTATATCAGGAAAAATAAATGAATTGTATCCCCTAGATTTTTTCATTTTTACATTTTAAATTAGATGATGCGTTTTAGAATGTGTATACGTATTTAATATTGTCAGCTGGGTGGTGTGTCATCTTATACTTCCAAGACAATTGTATAGTGTAGTTTAATTGTTTTTTAAATCACCGCCTAGGACGCCACATACGTAGAGTAGGTCCGGCCGGACACTCACCTTGTCTGCCCACAATCTCTGCCACATGTTCCGAGCTGGGCACAGGAACGCGCTTAGTCATGTTTACACTCTTTTTCCGAAGCTCTTGGCTGTCGTCGTACAGCAAGTTGTCGTCGTTGCCAAACCCAAGCATCGAAAACTGGTCCGTGGCGAACTGCAGGGCTCTGTGGTCGTCCAGCGCATCTACCTGCACACTGCTGTCGGCGAACAGTGAGCTGGGCATCTTTGGGGCCAAAGAAAAAGGAGGGTACAAAGGGAGTGACCGGGTAGACAGAAGAGGGAAGGAGGAGGGAGAAGGCACCAGACCCGGTTTTCAGTCAGTGCAAATAAATCAGTGCGGCTGAAAATGTGAAAAGCAGTGTGGAAGGAGTACAAAAACATCCGCTAGCTTTGTCTTCCCAAATAGTGAAAAAGTCTCGATCCACTCCAAGTAGTTATGCCAAAAATATTAGAGAAAAGGTGCGTATATGTACTCCAGAAAGATAAATGCATTAATCCTTCCTGGCAAGGATTCTCCTGGTCCTGAGGATCACTGTTGCTTTTGTCTAAGTTCCTTTGCAGCCAGACAGAGCCGTGTGCATGACGTCACCGGCTGGGCAGGGACGATGCCGCGCACTGGGGTTTGGTGTGTATATCTGCGAGCTTGATTGGCTGTTTTGGCTCGGTGTGGGCGTGGTCTATTTTAACGACACTCATTCTTTGCGAGTAAACTGAGCAAGATCAGAAACAAAAAGATCTGTGTCTCTGCAATGTACAACCCTGACCTCTGACAGTAATACTGACATTAATAGTACTGACAGGCAACGTGACTGTTAGTACCTTATGTTTCCATTTCTCCTTCATTTGGTTTTATTTAAGTAGTGTTGTTTACTTTTTGTTTTTGGTTATTTTATCGATTGTTTATTGTTCTGTTTAGTATACTGATGTGTCATTAATGTAAAATAATTTATCAATATTGATGTTTATCTCAAATATTTAGTACCGTATTTTCCGCCCTAAAAGGCGCACCTAAAAACCTAAAAATTTCTCAAAAGCCGACAGTGCGCCTTATAGTCCAGTGCGCCTTATATATGGATCAATTGATGAATTTGTTGATCCATACTGGTTGTACACAGTACTCTGCCAAAATGTTTCAGTACGTTTTAGTACGACTAGTAAATTACAAGGTCGCATCGCTTCCCAACATTACGGTAACTGTAGTCAGGGGGCGTCACCGAATAGCTGTTGTACCCGCGAGGCTATTTCATTTCAAAATAGGCTGCTCCGTTAATGTTTCGAGTAAATTTACGGATTGATATGGAAGGGAAACATAGGTAAGCAGTACCAATGTGTTAGATCGAACTTTAGTCAGTTCCGATCATTTTATAGGAGATCGTTTGAGAAACGCGATTGTTTACACGTTGCTGAGGCTCATGGGAGATTGCGAGCTGAGGCTCGTGGGACTTTGCGGATGGCTAATGCTATAACGATAGCTGCTATACGTACCAGGCTATTTCATGTCAAAATAGGCTGCTCTGTTAATGTTTCGAGTAAATCTACGGATCGATATGGAAGGGAAACATAGGTAAGTAGTACCAATGCGTTAGATCGAACTTTAGTCAGTTCCGATCATTTTATAGGAGATCGTTTGAGAAACGCGATTGTTTACACTTTGCTGAGGCTCATGGGAGATTGCGAGCTGAGGCTCGTGGGACTTTGCGGATGGCTAATGCTATAACGATAGCTGCTATACGTACCAGGCTATTTCATGTCAAAATAGGCTGCTCTGTTAATGTTTCGAGTAAATCTACGGATCGATATGGAAGGGAAACATAGGTAAGTAGTACCAATGCGTTAGATCGAACTTTAGTCAGTTCCGATCATTTATAGGAGATCGTTTGAGAAACGCGATTGTTTACACTTTGCTGAGGCTCATGGGAGATTGCGAGCTGAGGCTCGTGGGACTTTGCGGATGGCTAATGCTATAACGATAGCTGCTATACGTACCAAGCTATTTCATGTCAAAATAGGCTGCTCTGTTAATGTTTCGAGTAAATCTACGGATCGATATGGAAGGGAAACATAGGTAAGTAGTACCAATGCGTTAGATCGAACTTTAGTCAGTTCCGATCATTTTATAGGAGATCGTTTGAGAAACGCGATTGTTTACACTTTGCTGAGGCTCATGGGAGATTGCGAGCTGAGGCTCGTGGGACTTTGCGGATGGCTAATGCTATAACGATAGCTGCTATACGTACCAGGCTATTTCATGTGAAAATAGGCTGCTCTGTTAATGTTTCGAGTAAATCTACGGATCGATATGGAAGGGAAACATAGGTAAGTAGTACCAATGCGTTAGATCGAACTTTAGTCAGTTCCGATCATTTTATAGATCGTTTGAGAAACGCGATTGTTTACAGAGGGCTCGTTGGTTATTGGGTAGTGGATGCATACCGCAACCCTAGTCAACCTCAGTTTGTTGCAGTATAGCTTCTATTTTATGCGCCTTATAATCCGGTGCGCCTTATATATGGACAAAGTTTTAAAATGGGCCGTTCATTGAAGGTGCGCCTTATAATCCGGTGCGCCTTTTAGGGCGGAAAATACGGTAATTCATTTATCTTCAAGATGACTTATATGACCACTAGGGCTGTATGTCTGTCTAAATATCCTCATAATCCATGCAGATATTTAATTCCATGAGACAAGATCACAAAATAACTTGCCATTTTTCATTCACAAAGAAATACTTTCACTAGAACAAGGCTGGTACCCCAAACTAAAACTTAAATCTTACCTGCCAAAGATGTTGTTGTTATAAAACAATTTGATAAAAAATAAAACACCAGATAAGAAATAAAAATTGAATTTCGGATCTTTTTTTTTTAAGCGGATTGTGTACTTCTTCATGTGTTGTTTTGGCTTGGAATTTGAGCTCTCAAAATAATGTAATTTGAAACGTTTTCTCTTAAATGTTATAATATAGTATGGTACAATACGGTACAGTTGCAGTGGTTCGGTCTTAGTGCTAAGATCAGCATTTATTGATGCGTTATTCTCTGCCTGTCTTTCCTTTTCTCCCTGTGTTTCCTCCCAGTTTTTCATCATCTCTCATTCCAATCTATTCCATCTGTTTCTATATATCTCATTTTCTCCTCCATTTATTCCACACCACTCTGTATTCCACCCACTCCCTCCCCACAATGGCACACTGAACTGAAGTGGCACTGCTTTCCTGCTCTCTAATTGGCTGGCTGAGCTGAACCAGAATGCATCACAACGCGCTATCCATTAGCCTTCCTGTCCGTCCTCATTCGCTTCCTCCATCAAGTGTATGCATTATCGCCCTCATCTTCCTCTTGTTATTCTCGCAATGACGATGGTGTGTTGAAAATCCCCAATTCTAGGAAATCAAAACTGATTTGGGCATTCATTAGCGATTTACTATTTTGGCTAAGTTGTAAATTTTACACACACGCACACACACACACACGCACACACATACAGTGCCTTGCGAAAGTATTCGGCCCCCTTGAACCTTTCAACATTTCGCCACATTTCAGGCTTCAAACATAAAGATATAAAATTTAAATTTTTTGTCAAGAATCAACAACAAGTGGGACACAATCGTGAAGTGGAACGAAATTTATTGGATAATAAAAAAATAACTTTTTTGACAAATAAAAAACTGAAAAGTAGGGCGTGCAATATTATTCGGCCCCTTTACTTTCAGTGCAGCAAACTCACTCCAGAAGTTCAGTGAGGATCTTTGAATGATCCAATGTTGTCCTAAATGACTGATGATGATAAATAGAATGCTCCTGTGTGTAATCAAGTCTCCGTATAAATGCACCTGCTTTTGATAGTCTCAGGGTTCTGTTTAAAGCGCAGAGAGAACCATGAAGACAAAGGAACACACCAGGCAGGTCCGAGATACTGTTGTGGAGAAGTTTAAAGCCGGATTTGGATACAAAAAGATTTCCCAAGCTTTAAACATCTCAAGGAGCACTGTGCAAGCAATTATATTGAAATGGAAGGAGTATCAGACCACTGCAAATCTACCAAGACCCGGCCGTCCCTCCAAACTTTCATCTCAAACAAGGAGAAGACTGATCAGAGATTCAGCCAAGAGGCCCATGATCACTCTGGATGAACTGCAGATAACTACAGCTGAGGTGGGGGAGTCTGTCCATAGGACAACAATCAGTCGTGCAAATTATCCAACTTTATGTTTGAAGCCTGAAATGTCGCGAAATGTTGAAAGGTTCAAGGGGGCCGAATACTTTCGCAAGGCACTGTATATATATATATATATATATATATATATATATATATATATATATATATACAGGACTGTCTCAGAAAATTAGAATATTGTGATGGTCTTTATTTTCTGTAATGCAATTAAAAAAACAAAAATGTCATACATTCTGGATTCATTACAAATCAACTGAAATATTGCAAGCCTTTTATTATTTTAATATTGCTGATTATGGCATACAGCTTAAGAAAACTCAAATATCCTATCTCAAAATATTAGAATATTTCCTCAGACCAAGTTTAAAAAAAAGATTTATAACAGCAAAACAAAATCAAACATTTGAAAATGTCCATTAATGCACTCAGTACTTGGTTGGGAATCTTTTTGGACGAGTTACTGCATCAACGTGGCGTGGCATGGAGGCAATCCGCCTGTGGCATTGCTGAGGTGTTATGGATGCCCAGGATGCTTCAATAGCGGCCTTTAGCTCATTTGCATTGTTGGGTCTGGTGTCTTTCAGCTTCTTCTTCATAATACCCCACTAGAAACACTTTTCATAAACTGCCGGCCGTTCTATTCACCACGGGAGTTCTCCTCGATCGTCATGGCGGCTGTTTACATCCCACCACACGCACGTGCGAGTGAAGCCACGCAGATGCTGGCTGACCAGGTAACGGACATGGAGAAACTTCTACCAAACTCACTAATCATTGTTCTGGGTGATCTTAACAGGGCGAACCTCGCACACGAACTCCCCAGATACAGACAGCACGTAACGTGTCCCACCAGAGGGGCACAGACTCTGGACCACTGCTACACCGTGATCAAGGATGCATACCACTCTGCGGCTCGTGCAGCTTTAGGACTCTCGGACCACTGTCTAGTTCATCTGATCCCGGCCTACAGGCAGAAACTAAAAACTTCTAAGCCTGTGGTGAGGACTGTGAGGAAGTGGACAGTGGAGTCAAGGCAGGACCTCCAAGCCTGCTTTGACTGCACCGATTGGGGAGCTTTCGAAGCTGCAACTTCAGACCTGCATGAACTCACTGACACTGTCACATCATACATCAGTTTTTGTGAGGATCTGTGTGTGCAGACTAAGACCTTCTGCACGTACAACAACGACAAACCTTGGTTTACACCGAACCTCAGGAGGCTGCGCAAAGTCAAGGAGGAGGCCTACAGGAGCGGCGACCGCGACCTGTTCAGGCAGACCAGAAACACACTGAACCGAGAGGTCAGGAAAGCCAGGAGGTGTTACGGGGAGAACCTGAAGAGACACCTCTCTGCCAATCCTGATCCCTCAACAGTGTGGAAAGGTCTGCAGAGCATCACGGGCTACAAGAAACGAACCCCCCGTCCTGTGGAGAGCCCAAGGCTTGCTAACCAGCTAAACAGGTTCTACTGCAGGTTTGATCGGTCCTCCCACACAACGGGACTTCCTGCAGCACAATCTACATACTCACCTCTCCCCACAACTGCTCTGTCCACACCTCTATCATCGTTGTCACCCACTCTCTCTTGCAGAGGCCGCGCCCGCACTCCAGGTCCGCGAGGAGGAAGTGCGCCAGATGTTCCGGAGACAAAAGACCAGGAAGGCACCGGGCCCAGACGGCGTGTCACCTTCCTGCTTGAAAGTCTGCGCTGAGCAGCTGGCGCCCACCTTTGCACGGATCTTCAACCGTTCTCTGGAGCTGTGTGAGGTGCCCTCGTGCTTCAAGAGCTCCACCATCGTTCCAGTGGCCAAGAAGCCCGCCATCACAGGTTTGAATGACTATAGACCCGTCGCCCTGACATCTGTGGTCATGAAATCTTTCGAGAGGTTAGTGCTGAACCACCTGAAGGAGGTCACGGGCCCCCTGCTTGACCCCCTCCAGTTTGCCTACCGGGCAAACAAGTCAGTGGATGATGCGGTCAACATGGGACTGCACTACATCCTGCACCACCTGGACACCCCAGGAACGTACGCCAGGATCCTGTTCGTGGACTTCAGCTCGGCGTTCAACTCCATCGCTCCTGACATCCTCCAACAGAAGCTCATCCAGCTTGCGGTGCCTGCCTCCACCTGTCAGTGGATCACCAGCTTCCTGACCAACAGGAGACAGCGTGTGAGGCTGGGGGGCATCACATCTGACACCCGGACCACCAATACTGGAGCCCCTCAGGGGTGCGTCCTCTCCCCACTGCTCTTCTCTCTCTACACCAATGATTTCTCCTCAGGTGACTCTCCTGTGAAGCTCCTGAAGTATGCAGACGACACCACTCTCATCGGACTGATCCAGGACGGTGATGAGACTGCGTACAGACAGGAGGTGGAGCGGCTGGTCCACTGGTGCAGCCAAAACCATCTGGAGCTGAACCCGCTCAAGACCGTGGAGATGACAGTGGATTTCAGGCGAGACCCTTCACTGCTTTTACCCCTCACTATCCGCAGTAATACTATTCTCTCCACAGACACCTTCAAGTTCCTGGGAACCACAATCTCTCGGGACCTGAAATGGACCCGCCACATAGACTCTGTCCGGAAGAAGGCCCAGCAAAGGCTGTACTTCCTGAGACAGCTCAAGAAGTTCAACCTGCCGCGAGAGCTTCTGAAGACCTTCTACACTGCCATCATCCAGTCTGTCCTCTGCACCTCCATCACTGTCTGGTTTGGATCAGCCTCCAAACAAGACAAGCACAGACTGCAACGGACAATCAGGACTGCAGAAAAGATCATTGGAATCAACCTCCCATCTATCCAAGACTTGTACCTGTCCAGGACCA
Source organism: Syngnathus acus (assembly GCF_901709675.1). Taxonomy (NCBI): domain Eukaryota; kingdom Metazoa; phylum Chordata; class Actinopteri; order Syngnathiformes; family Syngnathidae; genus Syngnathus; species Syngnathus acus. The sequence continues at coordinate 19,483,609 of NC_051089.1, read as the reverse complement.
GGAAACGTGCAAGGAACATCTCTACAGACCCTTCTCACCCAGGTTGCAGTCTGTTTGAACTACTCCCCTCCGGATGTCGTTATAGAGCTCGGTACGCCAAAACCAGCAGACACAGAGACAGCTTCTTCCCCCAGGCTGTTGCTCTGATGAACTCACACCACTCTTAGAATCTCAGTCTTTGCTGTGCAATAACATCCTGCTCTCCACACCTTTTTTGAATTGTCTCTTTGAATAGAGAGCTCTATAACGCCGTCCGGAGGGGAGTAGTTCGAACCGACTGCAACCTGGGTGAGAAGGGTCTGTAGAGATGTTACTTGCACGTTTCCTGGTCCTGGACAGGTACGTACAGGTCTTGGATAGATTGGAGGTTGATTCCAATTATCTTTTCTGCAGTCTTGATTGTCCGTTGCAGTCTGTGCTTGTCTTGTTTGGAGGCCGATCCAAACCAGACAGTGATGGAGGTGCAGAGGACAGACTGGATGATGGCAGTATAGAAGGTCTTCAGCAGCTCCCGCGGCAGGTTGAACTTCTTGAGCTGTCTCAGGAAGTACAGCCTCTGCTGGATCTTCTTCCGCACAGAGTCGATGTGGCCGGTCCATTTCAAGTCCCGAGAGATTGTGGTTCCCAGGAACTTGAAGGTGTCTGTGGAGAGAATAGTATTACTGCGGATAGTGAGGGGTGAAAGTGGTGAAGGGCCTCGCCTGAAGTCCACTGTCATCTCCACGGTCTTGAGCAGGTTCAGCTCCAGGTGATTTTGGCTGCACCAGTGGACCAGCCGCTCCACCTCCTGTCTGTACGCAGTCTCATCACCGTCCTGGATCAGTCCGATGAGAGTGGTGTCGTCTGCATACTTCAGGAGCTTCACAGGAGAGTCACCTGAGGAGAAATCGTTGGTGTAGAAAGAGAAGAGCAGTGGGGAGAGGACACACCCCTGAGGGGCGCCAGTATTGGTGGTCCGGGTGTCAGATGTGCTCCCCAGCCTCACACGCTGTCTCCTATTGGTCAGGAAGCTGGTGATCCACTGACGGGTGGAGGCAGGCACCGCGAGCTGGATGAGCTTCTGTTGGAGGATGTCAGGAGCGATGGTGTTGATCGCCGAGCTGAAGTCCACAAACAGGATCCTGGCGTACGTTCCTGGGGTGTCCAGGTCGTGCAAGATGTAGTGCAGTCCCATGTTGACCGCAACGTCCACCGACCTGTTTGCCTGGTAGGCAAACTGGAGGGGGTCAAGCAGGGGGCCCGTGACATCCTTCAGGTGGTTCAACACTAACCTTTCGAAAGATTTTATGACCACAGATGTCAGGGCGACAGGTCTATAGTCATTCAAACCTGTGATGGCGGGCTTCTTGGCCACTGGAACGATGGTGGAGCTCTTGAAGCACGAGGGCACCTCACACAGCTCCAGAGAACGGTTGAAGATCCGTGCAAAGGTGGGCGCCAGCTGCTCAGCGCAGACTTTCAAGCAGGAAGGTGACACGCCGTCTGGGCCCGGTGAGTTCCTGATCTTTTGTCTCCGGAACATCTGGTGCACTTCCTCCTCGTGGATCTGGAGTGCTGGCGCGGCCTCTGCATGAGAAAGAGTAGGTGTCAACGGTGATGGAGGTGTGGACAGAGTGGTTGTGGGGGGAGGTGAGTACCGTTTTTTCCATGTATAATGCGCAAAATGTAACTAATTTATTGTCCTAAAATCTGGGGTGCGCATTATACATGGGTACAATTTTTTTTTTTTTAATCCGGATATCATACGGAGGCCGCCATTACAGATGCGCAGAACGGATGCGCAAGACACGTCAGCTATATAAAGAGCGAGAGTTCTCTACCTAAATGCGTATTACAGGTAATATTTTATTTCCCAACACTTTGCCTTGTTCCTTTCTTCTCTGCTGTTCACTTCAAACACGCTCCATGCGAACACAATGCTCTCGTATCAGGCGCTTGCTCGATCACCTGCTCGTTTGCTGTCACAATGTACCCTACACAAATTCGAAACATTTCTTCGCTATCGAGTTTGCTAGCGCATGCGCAGTGATACTGACCGGCAGAATAATATCCGGTTGTTCCCAAAGATGATCTTTTTTCTGAAATAATTTTACGTTTACGGACTTAAGTAGGAGTCAAAATTTGGGTGCGTATTATACATGGGTACAGGCTTTTTTCCAGCATCAACATGTCATTTTTAGGGTGCGTATTATACATGGGGGCGCATTATACATGGAAAAAAAACGGTATGTTGATTGTGCTGCAGGAGGTCCTGTTGTGTGGGAGGACCGATCAAACCTGCAGTAGAACCTGTTTAGTTGGTTTGCAAGCCTTGGGCTATCCACAGGATGGGGGTTCGTTTCTTGAAGCCCGTGATGCTCTGCAGACCTTTCCACACTGTTGAGGGATCAGGATTGGCAGAGAGGTGTCTCTCCAGGCTCTCCCCGTAACACCACTTGGCTTTCCTGACCTCTTGGTTCAGTGTGTTTCTGGTGTGCTTGAACAGGTCCCGGTCGCCACTCCTGTAGGCCTCCTCCTTGACTTTGCGCAGCCTCCTGAGGTTCGGTGTAAACCAAGGTTTGTCGTTGTGGTACGTGCAGAAGGTCTTAGTCTGCACACACAGATCCTCACAAAACTGATGTATGATATGACAGTGTCAGTGAGTTCATGCAGGTCTGAAGTTGCAGCTTCAAAAACTCCCCAATCGGTGCAGTCAAAGCGGGCTTGGAGGTCCTGCCTTGACTCCACTGTCCACTTCCTCACAGTCCTCACCACAGGCTTAGAAGTTTTTAATTTCTGCCTGTAGGCCGGGATCAGATGAACTAGACAGTGGTCCGAGAGTCCTAAAGCTGCACGAGCCACAGAGTGGTATGCATCCTTTATTACGGTGTAGCAGTGGTCCAGTGTTTGTGCCCCTCTGGTGGGACACGTTATGTGCTGTCTGTATTTGGGGAGTTCTTGTGCGAGGTTCGTCCTGTTAAAATCACCCAGAACAATGATTAGTGAATTTGGTAGAAGTTTCTCCATGTCCTGGTCAGCCAGCATCTGCGTGGCTTCACTCGCACGTGCGTGTGGTGGAATGTAATCAGCCGCCATGACGATCGAGGAGAACTCCCGTGGTGAGTAGAATGGACGGCAGTTTATGAAGTGTTTGTAGGAGAGGGCTGCAAGACTCTTTCAACACCGTGACATCAGTACAACAACTTTCATTAATATAGAAACAGAGTCCGCGCTGCGGTCTGCACGCATTAGCTGAAACCCAGCTCCACGGCGTGGGGGGGTGCGTCCGTCAAGCCACGTTTCAACAAAGCACAGTGGGGCGGATCTGCTGAAGTCCGTGTTCCTTGAAGTGAGGAGCAGCAGTTCGTCCATCTTGTTCGCCAGGAAGCGGACATTCGCCAGATAAATTGATGGTAGAGCAGAACAGAACCCTCTCTGCCTCAGCTTTACGAGGGCTCCGGCGCGTTTGCCACGTCGTCTTCGACGTGCTAGCTTGTATAGCACCACCGCTCCGGCTAAAATCTCCGTCAAACAGTCTGGATCAAAGAGAACAGGAGAGAAAATACCGGGAGAAGACTGTCCGATGTTTAACAGCGCTTCTCTGGTAAAAGTGATCCAGGATGGACAGCAGAGGACACAGAAAACACATAAAATAAGACAAAGTAACAGAGAGCGACTCACCGTGGCGGCCATCCGCAGCGCCATCATGACGTCGTTTTCGTCTGAAAAGAGGACTTTGGACCACTCTGTAACTGTCCAGTGCTTCTTTTCCATAGCCCAAGACAGACTCTTCAGAAGTGGCTTGACCATGGGAATACGGCTATTGTAGGCCATTTCCCGGACACGTCTGTGAACAGTGGCTTTTGACACCTGGACTCCAGCTTCAGTCCACTGTCTTAGAAGCTCCCCCAAATTCTGGAAGCGACTCTTCTTCACAATGCTGTTAAGGCCGCGGTCATCTCTCTTGGTTGTGCAGCGTTTCCTGTCACATTTCCCCCTTCCAACAGACTTTTTGTGGATGTGCTTTGAAACTGCACTCTGTGAACAGCTTGCTCTTTGAGAAATTTATTTTTGTGTCTTACCCTCCTAATGGAGGGTGTCAATGATGGTCCTCTGGACAGCAGTCAGATCAGCAGTCTTCCCCATACTTGTTAGTTTACTGAACCAAGCTGTGTTTTTCAAGGCTCAGGAAACCCTTGTAGGTGTTTCGAGTTAATTAGACGATTCAAGTGATTAGTTGAATACCCTACTAGTTTACTTTTTCATGATATTCTAATATTTTGAGATAGGATATTTGAGTTTTCTTAAGCTGTATGCCATAATCAGCAATATTAAAATAATAAAAGGCTTGCAATATTTCATTTGATTTGTAATGAATCCAGAATGTATTACATTTTTGTTTTTTTAATTGCATTGCAGAAAATAAAGAACTTTATCACAATATTCCAATTTTCTGAGACAGTATATATATATATATATACAGTGGAGCCTCGGTTTTCGACCACAATCCGTTCCCGAAGGCTGTTCGAGAAGTGAATCGTTCGAATTTCGAATCATGTTTTCCCATTACAAATAATGGAAGAAAAAAATAATCTGTTCCAAGCAAAAAAAACCCAAAACACCTTTTTTAAGCATTTGTTCAATTGCGCATTTTTGTCCGATCGCGCAACTGCAGCGCACCGCCGACCGCGCAACCGTAGCCGTCGCCGACCGCGCAACTGCACCGCGCTGGTCGCATTATTGTGATAGAGCCGTCGCTGAAATTTAGAAAATATTTTAATGTCCTAATGGACTTTCCAAAATTTAAGGGGACCTCAGTGCGCAGGGAGCTTAATTCGGTCCGATCGCGCAACCGCAGCGCGCCGGGCGCTCACTGTCGCATTGCTTTAGGAGCGTCTTTGTGTACTCAGGCAGATGTGAACAACTCTAAAAACACAAATTCTCTTCATTCATATCTGAAGAGTCAGATAACGTTGAACAAACTATGAAATACCTTAAATTTACAAGAGTTTAAAATTATTTTTGCCTCATGAACATTTTAAACAGGAGTTATAAGTAATGCAAAGTTGTCTGTTATTATTAAAACTTAAAACAAGTGAATTTTGCTCTTGTCATTTACAATATTTTTCAGAAAGTAATAGTTTGTGTCACGTCTACAGGTTCATAACTTCAACAGTATTAAAATGGCCACTTCGTAATATTTAATATTAAGTAATTTTTACTTTTGATTTCCTTTTGACTCAGCCCCACGTGATGAATCGCTGTTGTGATGCCAGTTCAGCTTGGAGCTGCTTCACTTTATCAGCGCGGTCACTCCCTGTTAGCTTGTCGTATGTGTTAGCATCTTTAGTCTGATGGTGTCTCTTTTGGTTGAAATCCTTAAACAAGGCAACAGTCTCTTTACGAATTAGACAAACACAATTGCCTTGATTTTCAGTGAAGAAGTAATGTAATTACCATTTCTCTTGAAACCGACGGCCCTCAATGTCAACTTTCCTCGTTTTCTTTGCAGTCGCCATGGCAGAAATGAGCGGAGAGGGCTGGTGCTGCCACCTTCTGGTAATAGGAGGAATTACAGTTTCAAGTTTCATGATTTTTTTATTCAGTTTGACAGTGCAGGCGGGCCATGAATAATACATTATAAGACCGACGCTGTGGGCCGTATGAAATATGACCGGGGGCCGGATTTGGCCCACGGGCCGGACTTTGGACATGGCTGTAGAGGCTGTTATTTCTGCAAAAGGAGGATTTATCTGTTGGGGTGCCCAAATTTATGCACCTGCCTACTTTTGTTCAAGTAATGATTGCACACTTTCTGTAAATCCTGTAAACTTCATTTCACTTCTCAAATATCCCTGTTTGTCTGCTATATGATATATTTAACTGAAATTGCTGATCCGGGCGGCTCGGTGGCGCACTGGGTAGCACGTCCGCCTCACAGTTAGGAGGGTGCGGGTTCGATTCCACCTCCGGCCCTCCCTGTGTGGCGTTTGCATGTTCTCCCCGGGCCTGCGTGGGTTTTCTCCGGGCACTCCGGTTTCCTCCCACATCCCAAAAACATGCTTGGTTGGCCGATTGAAGACTCCAAATTGTCCCTAGGTGTGAGTGCAAGTGCAAATTTGTCTCTGTGTGCCCTGCGATTGGCTGGCAACCGGTTCAGGGTGTCCCCCGCCTACTGCCCGATGACGGCTGGGATAGGCTCCAGCACTCCCGCGACCCCCGTGGGGACTAAGCGGTTCAGAAAATGGATGGATGGATTGCTGATCCGAACAATCAATGATTTATGAAGGAAAATCATGAAAAAGATCAGGGGTGCGCAAACTTTTGCTGATCCGAATAATCAATGATTTATAAAGGAAAATCATGACAATGATCAGGGGTGACCAAACTTTTGCATAAAACTGTCAGATTACAGATTAACAGACAAAAAGGTTGGGAAACACTGCTTTAGATCGTTGTTTTACAACCTTTCTTGAGCCAAAGCACATCTAAGAGTTGAAAGAAAAAATCTCACGGCACATAATTCAGCAAAACAATTCACGAAAAGTAAATTTTTGTCATCTAGTTTAAAAGGATTTAATTGTTCTGGCTGTTCCTATATGTTGTACAAATAAATTAACAAAAACAAAATTCACCTCACAAGTGGAATTGGATAATTTCTCACAGCACACATGATTATCTTCACAGCACACTAATGTGCCACACCACACTGGTTGGTAATCACTGTTTTAGAACACAAATCCAAGTGGGTTAATTCACTTATTTAACTGAAATTGCTGATCATAACAACCAATGATTTATAAAGGAAAATCGTGAAAATGATCAGGGGTGCCCCAACGTTTCCATACGACTGTATATACATATATATATATAATATCTATATATCTATGTATATCTATATACAGTGCCTTGCGAAAGTATTCGGTCCCCTTGAACCTTTCAACATTTCGCCACATTTCAGGCTTCAAACATAAAGATATAAAATTTTAATTTTTTGTCAAGAATCAACAAGTGGGACACAATCGTGAAGTGGAACAAAATTTGTTGTTTGTCTCTGTGTGCCCTGCGATCGCCTGGCAACCGGTTCAGGGTGTCCCCCGCCTACTGCCCGATGACGGCTGGGATAGGCTCCAGCACACCCGCGACCGCTGTGGGGATTAAGCGGTTCAGAAAATGGATGGATGGATGGATGAATTTAAACTTTTTTAACAAATAAAAAACTGAAAAGTGGGGCGTGCAATATTATTCGGCCCCTTTACTTTCAGTGCAGCAAACTCACTCCAGAAGTTCAGTGAGGATCTTTGAATGATCCAATGTTGTCCTAAACAGGAGCAGTACAGACACAAGTTCACATTTTCACATTGGTGGAACTATCAGACTGCAATCGGTGATCTCAACAGCAAACCATTCTTCTTACAACAAGATTTTCTTTTTCGTTTTATTTTCAGCTGGTGTGCGAGGCAGAAAAGTTCCGACTAGATATAGTCGGACTTGCCTCCACGCACAGTTTGGGTTCCGGTTCAAGCCCTCTCGAGAGGGGCTGGACTCTCTTCCACTCTGGAGTTGCCCACGGTGAGAGGCGTCGAGCAGGTGTGGGTATACTTATTGCCCCCCGGCTGGGCGCCTGCACATTGGGGTTCACCCCGGTGAACGAGAGGGTAGCCTCCCTCCGCCTTCGGGTGGGGGGACGGGTCCTGACTGTTGTTTGTGTCTATGCACCAAACGGCAGCTCAGAGTACCCACCCTTCTTGGAGTCCCTGGAGGAGGTGCTGGAGAGCGCTCCTTCTGGGGACTCCATCATTCTACTGGGTGACTTCAATGCTCACGTGGGCAATGACAGTGAGACCTGGAAGGGCGTGATTGGGAGGAACGGCCCCCCCGATCTGAACCCGAGCGGTGTTCTATTATTGGACTTCTGTGCTCGACACGGATTTTCTATAATGAACACCATGTTCAAACATAAGGGTGTCCATGTGTGCACTTGGCACCAGGACACCCTAGGCCGCAGTTCGATGATCGACTTTGTAGTCGTGTCATCGGATTTGCGGCCGCATGTTTTGGACACTCGGGCGAAGAGAGGGGCGGAGCTGTCAACTGATCACCCCCTGGTGGTGGGTTGGCTCCGATGGTGGGGCAAGATGCCGGTCCGACCTGGCAGACCCAAACGCTCTGTGAGGGTCTGCTGGGAACGTCTGGCGGAATCCCCTGTCAGGAAGAGCTTCAACTCCCACCTCCGGCAGAGCTTTTCCCACGTCCCGGGGGAGGCGGGGGACATTGAGTCCGAGTGGACCTTGTTCCGCGCCTCCATTGTTGAGGCGGCCGACCGGAGCTGTGGCCGTAAGGTCATTGGTGCCTGTCGTGGCGGCAATCCCCGAACCCGCTGGTGGACACCGGCGGTAAGGGATGCCGTCAAGCTGAAGAAGGAGTCCTATCGGGCCGTTTTGGCCTGCGGGACTCCGGAGGCAGCTGACAGGTACCGGATGGCCAAGCGGACTCTCCACCTGCAGGTGTCTAAAAGGACTTACTTGTCTCCTGTGTGGTTCTTGCAAAATAAGTTAGAGTGAGCACCACCCTAACATTTTGGTGCCGAAACCCGGGATCCTCATACCCGCCATCTGGCTGACGGAGCAGAACGTGCTGCATTGTCGACATGCCAGCGTCCTTTCGGAGGACCTGGAAAAGAAAGTCCTGGGAAGAGAATTTCTTCGCTGGGCCAGCATCTTAGGTCTGCCTTCGTCTGACAGAGGTGGATTGACGTGATCCGGCAGTGCAACGAACCAGGGGACAAGTAAGTTAAAGAAAAAAGCGCTGATACGGCTTTGGTTTGTCCGAGCTATGAGATACGGCTTTGGTTTGTCCGAACTATGAGATACGGCTTTGGTTTGTCCGAGCTATGAGGTACGGCTTTGGTTTGTCCGAGTTATGAGATACGGCTTTGGTTTGTCCGGGCTATGAAACAGCTGGGATTCTAGTCCCAGTGGAAGGAACGGGCTAAGAAAAGATAGAGCTTCTTTTTCCTAATTGAAGAAGGGCGTAGATTCTTTTTTTTGTCCGTTTTTCCAAGCTGTTTGGGAGGGTTTTACACCCATCCTGGATAGGCCTAAAAATAAAAAGCGCTGGTGTGTGTGTGTGTGTGTGTGTGTGTGTGTGTGTGTGTGTGTGTGTGTGTGTGTGTGTGTGTGCGTGTGCGCGCAGAGGATCCTCATGAATGTTGTGTATATGTGTGTGTGAGTGAGATGTGTGTTCTATGGAAGAAATCAGGAATGGAGAATGTTCAGGAGGCTGTTGAGCAATAATAGGGAAATTGAGAAGTGGATGATGATGTGTTTAAGTTGGTTGGAGAAACTAAGATGAGCAGTGTGGCAGAAAGTGACTAGAACGGTGGCTTGATAGGATGAGAATAAGAGACAGCAAATGTTGTGTAGAACAGTGGTCCCCAACCTTTTTTGCACCACGGACCGGTTACGTGTCAGAAATATTTTCGCGGACCGACCTTTATATAAATAAATATATTTATATATTTATTATTTAAATATTTATATATATAAATAGGATGAAATAAAATGATACGACTGGCATAAAAACAAATATAAACCACATAAAAATAAAACGTTGAATTAGTGGGAGCACCGAGCTCTTTTCTCAGAAATGAGCCGTTCCCATCTAGGCGTAATCGGAGACAATGACACCCGAAGTGGTTAAGGTTTGTCTTTAAATGCAGGATGCTTGGTCTTCATGTGCCGAAGCAGGTTTGAAGGCTTCATTGCCTCGTTAGCTAGCCTTTCGCCACATATGCGGAGTGCACTTGGCGCGTCAGAGTCACCTGTGGCGATAAATCCATATTTTAAGTAGGAATCCAGAAATGTTCTTTTAAATGCAGCTTTCCTTTTCTTAGAAGTCGTAGCCTCTTCTTCTTCAGTGTCCTCATTGGACGTTTTTCCCTTTCCGAAGAAGCTTTCCAAACGTCTCTGTTTCTTGCTCATTTTTGCTTGCCTCGCGGGCTTGACTGTGGTGACATGTCACGTGACCGAGACGAGCGCCCTGTGTCAAGAGTCCTTATTTTTCAGATGCACCGACAGATGTAATTGGGAGAGATTCGCCAAATTTTTTACATTTTTCAAAATAAATTCTTACTCATTTTTGCTAGCTTTGCGGGCTCGACTGGGGAAACATGTCACGTGACCGGGACGAGCGTCTTAACCTGAATGAATTGATCGTCAATGAAAAAAAAAAATATATATATTTTTTTTTTTTTTTCCTGTGCGGCTTGGCGGCCCGGTACCAAGTGACCCACGGACCGGTACCGGTCCGCGGCCCGGTGGTTGGGGACCACTGGTGTAGAAGACAGTGAAAGATGTCGAATGGGAACATGATGAAGGGGGCAACAGCAAAGTTGGCCTGCCCTTTGAGAGGGTGAGACTGATAAGCGTGCCTGCGCTCGCGCGTAGTCGCGGGGCGGGGCTGTGCGCGTGGGCCTGTGCTATGCTCGTGTGGGCGGTGGGCCGGCATCATGATTGTTGCAGGAAATGGCCAACCTGCGACCAATCAACATTGATGCCCTCGGACGGGGGGTGCTATGGCTGCGGGCGAAGCAGGGAAAGTGTGAGTTTCTCAGAGAATGTTTGAATATTTGAAGCAGGGTGATGCTTAAGGAAGATGTGACAATATTTGCATGAAGGATAAAAGGCACTGATGGGAAAAAAAGTATAACCAAAACGTCAAAATAGAGGATGACGTTTGCGCAGCGTTGTTTGTTGGTATTGTTTGTGAGCTGTCTCTCTGCTGTTTTTGTGTTGTCTGTGTGCTGTCAGTGTTATGTGTTAAAATGATGAAATTGGCTAATATAGGTGCACAAAAGAATTTCTTAGACTGTACTCTATCTGATTTGCACCGCAAAACAAAAACGATTTTGTAAAAATAGGAAGTGAAAAAAAGCAAGCAATTTGTTTATGGGCAGAAACTGGTCCACACTGCATTAATGCCTAGCCTTGATGAAACAAAATTTGAGAGATGGAAAGAACTTGCTTTCTGGAATTGGATGAAGACAAATTATAAAATAACAACATTTCGAAGCTAAATTTAAAGGGAATAGTCGATTGGTTGTGTCAAGACTATACACGTTTTTACATTCGAGAATAAGATTATTGGTGCTTCACTCCCCTCCTTGAAGGACATTTACACCTCCCATCTCACCCGCAAGGCGACCACGATTGAGAGTGATGTGAGTCACCCCGCTCACTCTTTGTTCGATCTTCTGCCCTCTGGGAAGAGGTACAGGAGCCTGCGCTCCCGCACCACCAGACTCATCAACAGCTTCGTACTCCAGGCTGTTAGGATCCTGAACTCTCTCCCCCCTTCTGCGTAGCGTCCTGTACTTTTGCGCTATATTCTGTCTGCTGTATGCACACTTGCTCCGTTTTGCTCCTCTTATTTATTTATTTATTGTGTTATTTGTTTATTTATTATTTATTCATCACTCTTATTATTCATTGTTTGTGCCTTCTTGTTTTTATTTTGTGTTGTTTGCTTGTATGTATGTCGTGTACCGTAATTTTCGGACTATAAGTCGTGGTTTTTTTCATAGTTTGGGTGGGGGGGCGACTTATACTCAGGAGCGACTTGTGGTTTTTTTTCAAAAATATTCAAAAAAAAAAAAAAAAAAAGAAACCACGATAAACGAACCGCAATGTAGCAAGGGATTACTGTAATTTGAATTTCAAGTGACGTCAGCAGCGCGACGTCGCGGTCAGCAGCGCGACGTCGCGGTCAGCAGCGCGACTCAGCAGCGCGACTCAGCAGCGTGACGTCAGCAGCGCGACGCGGCGTTGTTTACATAAAGGACAAAGATTGACTCCACGGAGCTCTCTTTCACTTCCGTGGATTGAAGTCGGGGGCCGGCGCTCGGCCGGGTGGCTGTCCAGGGACGGTGGATGGGGCTCGGACAATGCTTTTACGCACGCCCGGTCCTACTCTACCGAGCTGTCTTTCAGCTCCGTGGATGGAAGTCGAGGGCCGGCGCTCAGCCGGGTGGCTGTCCGGGGACGATTGATGGGGCTCGGTCATGGCTTTTACGCACGCCCGGTCCTATTGTATGGAGCTCTCTTCCACTTCCGTGGCTGGAAGTCCACGCCGCCACACGCCTGGAAGTTTGTTTTGTTAAATAAAGAGCCGTTTACCAAACCCACGTCTTTCCTTGAACTTTGTTAACGCTACAATATAGTTATATAGTAGATCTGTGGAATAACGACGAGGCTGACATCAGGGCGCACGCACGCGCGGCGTTGACAAAGGACGAGGAATTTGATCGATGGATTTAATGATTTAGAGCACAGGTGTCAAACTCAAGGCCCGGGGGCCAGATACGGCCCGCCACATCATTTTAAGTGGCCCGTGAAGATAAATTGTGCATCAAATTCGTGTGTCATTACTAGAATTGCAAATTGTCTTCACTTTTAATATCTTTTTTTTAAAAATATTTAACCAGTTTTTACTTGTCTGATTTGAAAACGAGTTATTTGTCAGTTTGCTTTGTAGCTTTTACTGTATATAATATGACATTTATTTGGGTTGACAGTCATAATGGCCCTCCGAAACAAACTATGACTACAATGTGGCCCGCGAAAAAAATGAGTTTGACACCCCTGATTTAGAGTGCACAGATGGTTTGATAACATTATTGCTTATATACCGTTTTTTTCCGTGTATAATACGCAAAATTTAACTAATTTATTGTCCTAAAATCTGGGGTGCGCATTATACATGGGTACAATTTTTTAAAAATTTCTTTTTTTTTTTTTTTTTTTTTTTTTTTTTTTTTTAAGAAAATCATGGTACTGGTACGAGTATTGATTTATGTATTGTTCTCTTCTTGTCATGTTGTGAAAGAATGTGGGTTGAATAAATACCGAAAGAACAATAGTGTGTTTGTACTGTGCTCTGGTCATTTCGTCAAAGAAGGGATAATAGTCCTCTTCTCTTCTTGACTGACAATGAATGTGATAGTTTAATACAATCAGCAAATAACAAAATGCGTATTACAGGTAATATTTTATTTCACAACACTTTGCCTTGTTCCTTTCGTCTCTGCTGTTCACTTCAAACACGCTCCATACGAACGCAATGCTCTCGTATCAGACGCTTGCTCGATCACCTGCTCGTTTGCTGTCACAATGTACCCTACACAAATCCGAAACATTTGTTGCGGCTCCGAGTCACGACGAGGGGCAAGTTTTGGTTTCCAAGGGTGTTTTTATTCCTCTTCAACGTCTCTCCCATACAGAGCCGCCTTTTTCACATGTCCGCACGTCACTTTCCTCTCTTTTCATCTGATCGCGGTGGTGCCTTTACGGGCAGTCGGAGAAATCAACGCCAACAAAAAAAAATACATCCAGCCTAGTTAAGACCATACCAAAGACTATAAAAATGGGACCCATTGCCTCCCTGCGTGTGTGACGATCATTGGGACTTAAAAAAAAAAAAAGAAACAAAAAAAAAAGAAAAAAAAAAAAAAGAAATTGGGTGCGTATTATACATGGGTACAGGCTTTTTTCCAGCATCAACATGCCATTGTTAGGGTGCGTATTATACATGGGGGCGCATTATACACGGAAAAAAACGGTAATAGTTATTTGATATATAATTTATATATCGTTATATGGGCCTGTGGAATATTTTGAAGTGCAAGAGCCGTCAGCGGCACGCACGCATTGTTGACAAAGGACGATTGATGGATTTAATGAATTGGAGTGACACAGATGGTTTTATTAACGTGTTATTTATGTAATAGTTTTTCGAATAACTCTGAATTTTACGTCAGGGCCGTTCTCAGCTCTTAGTTTGTGTTTATGTCACGTTAGCATACCTATCGTCTAAGGAGCTCTCTTCCATTTCCGTGGCTGGAAGTCCACGCCGCCACACGCCTGTAAGTTTGTTTTGTTAAATAAAGAGCCGTTTACCAAACCCACGTCTTTCCTTGAACTTTGTTAACGCTACAATATAGTTATATAGTAGATCTGTGGAGTAACGACGAGGCTGACGTCAGGGCGCACGCACGCGCGGCGTTGTTGACAAAGGACGAGGAATTTGATCGATGGATTTAATGATTTAGAGTGCACAGATGGTTTGATAACATTATTGCTTATATAATAGTTATTTGATATATAATTTATATATCGTTATATGGGCCTGTGGAATATTTTGAAGTGCAAGAGCCGTCAGCGGCGCGCACACATTGTTGACAAAGGACGATTGATGGATTTAATGAATTGGAGTGACACAGATGGTTTTATTAACGTGTTATTTATGTAAGTTTTTTGAATAACTCTGAATTTTACGTCAGGGCCGTTCTCAGCTCTTAGTTTGTGTTTATGTCACGTTAGCATACCTATCGTTTAGCCTGTTGTTGCTCGTTCATGACTGTTCTTGGTGTTGGATTTTGTCGAATAAATTGCCCCCCAAAATGCGACTTATACTCCGGAGCGACTTATATATGTTTTTTTTCACTTTTCTGGGCATTTTATGGCTGGTGCGACTTATACTCCGGTGCGACTTATAGTCCGAAAATTACGGTACTATGTCTTGTTACCGTGGGATAGTGGAAACGTAATTTCGATTTCTTTGTGTGTCTTGGCATGTGAAGAGGTTGACAATAAAGCAGACTTTGACTTTGACTTTGATAAGAGAGCGATTGAGTTGAAGTTAAGAAACAACAACAATTAACTATTATATTAATTTACTGGCGGTTATTTTGTTGGTTTTTATCTTTTTATCTTGATTGGTTTGACACCTTGAGGAAGGAAAAATTAGGATGAGGAACACGGGTTGAGACGACCAGTTACACACGCAAAACATGTGTGCACTGGGAGACTGAGAAGCATTTTGAAAGGTGTGTCAAATTAAATGAAGGTGAAATCACATGTAGTAATACAGCACTTTACTACGTATGGATTCTCTAAATCAGTGGTCCCCAACCTTTTTTGCACCACGGACCGGTTATGTGTCAGAAATATTTTCGCGGACCGGCCTTTATATAAATAAATATATTTATATATTTATTATTTAAATATTTATATATATAAATAGGATGAAATAAAATGATACGACTGGCATAAAAACAAATATAAACCACGTAAAAATAAAACGTTGAATTAGTGGGAGCACCGAGCTCTTCTCAGAAATGAGCCGTTCCCATCTAGGCGTAATCGGAGACAATGACACCCGAAGTGGTTAAGGTTTGTCTTTAAATGCAGGATGCTTGGTCTCCATGTGCCGAAGCAGATTTGAAGGCTTCATTGCCTCGTTAGCTAGCCTTTCGCCACATACGTGCACTTGGCGCGTCAGAGTCACCTGTGGCGATAAATCCATATTTTAAGTAGGACTCCAGAAATGTTCTTTTAAATGCAGCTTTCCTTTTCTTAGAAGTCGTAGCCTCTTCTTCTTCAGTGTCCTCATTGGACGTTTTTCCCTTTCCGAAGAAGCTTTCCAAACTTCTCTGTTTCTTGCTCATTTTTGCCTGCCTCGCGGGCTTGACTGTGGTGACATGTCACGTGACCGAGACGAGCGCCCTGTGTCAAGAGTCCTTATTTTTCAGATGCACCGACAGATGTAATTGGGAGAGATTCGCCAAATTTGTTTATATTTTTCAAAATAAATTCTTACTCATTTTTGCTAGCTTTGCGGGCTCAACTGGGGAAACATGTCACGTGACCGGGACGAGCGTCTTAACCTGAATGAATTGATCGTCAATGAAAAAAAAATATATATATATATATATATTTTTTTTTTCCTGTGCGGCTTGGCGGCCCGGTACCAAGTGACCCACGGACCGGTGGTTGGGGACCACTGCTCTAAATCATACAATTGAGTAAAATAAAACATACATTTTGATTTTATTCAAATTTCTAAGATTCTTGTGATAAACGATGAGAAAATGATTGAAAAGTAACTAAAGAAACTACAAGAAACTACAACTAAGCTAGTTGTGGAAGCGGTCCAATTGATATGCACGTGTGCAGGGCACACACACGAGACTGATAAGGTGTCAAGAGGTAACAAGCTTGCAGACGGAACCGCATAGCTGTAGTGCAAAAGACGCTTAAAATTTTATACACACAAGAAGCAGATTAAATTACTGAAACGTTTTTAAAGATGTGCAGCGACAAAGTCCATCGACTGAAATTCAATTATGGACGAAAAGAGGGGCAAGAGTAGAGAATGGCATCTATAAATTACCAAAAGACTGACCTATCATACAAATGAACCGATACAAATGGGCAGCAATATTGAGCCATGATGTTGTCACATGGTGTTGACACATGGCTCAACAGGGGGGATGAAAGGGCAGTTCAGTCAGCTTTATACAACATATGAATTTGATTCATATTCAAAACATTTATAAAAAAAATTGTAGAGCTTGTTTAACATGTGCTAAACCCAATCCACAGGGTTATAATGCCTGGTCATAATAGATGCATTCTCAAAATGGATTGAATTGGCTTCAAAATAAACACTGAATACCTTATCTCTAAAATGAATGTGGATAGTTTGTTTCAGGTGACTATAAGAGTAACTGGTAAAAGAAACAATTGATTGCTAATGGCAAAACAAGCTGCAAAGACAGAAAAATAATGAATGTCATATGTATGGGTTTACGACCGATTCTTTATGTTGTACCGTTGCCATTGACAAAAGATTGTGTGAAATCTGTCACGTCTACCGATTGTGAAATGTGCGACAGAGTGTTCTATATATTATCCATTGAAAGAAAAAAAAAAGAGAAAAGAAAAGAAACCATTGCTTTTAGAGAATGTAGTCAACCAAAATTGTATATGTATCGACATGCCAAGATCTGGGAAAAAGCTGGAAAAAACCAAAATGTCTTTAAATTTGAGAGGCGACGATGATCTGACTGAAATTGATGCAATTAGAGTCCCCAGAGGAGTTCCTGATTATTAAGAATTAATTGACCAAATTGTTGCAGGATGGGAGTCTTCCATTTGCTGGTGGTGTACGATAAACAAAAACGTAGACAGGATAAATTACATCCATTACAACGTGCAAAAATTGGGCAATTGGACACAAGCGGGGCTTGAGGCAGTGCATGAACAGCTAGCCACAACTTCCCTAATGGCCTTCCAGAATCGTATTGCTCTTGATATGTTGTTGTCTGAGAAAGGAGGGGTCTGTGCAATGTTCGGAGAACAATGCTGTACCTTCATCCCCAACAACACCGCCCCTGATGGGAGCCTCACAAAAGCCATTGCAGGCCTGCGATCCCTCAACATGAGGATGAAAGAGCACTCTGGTGTGGACACATCGATGTGGGACAACTGGATGGATGCCTTTGGGAAGTATAAAGCCCTTGTGTCCTCAATTATAATATCAGTTGCGGTGTTTACTGCTATACTCACCTTGTGTGGATGTTGTTGTATTCCATGTCTCCGTGCTCTGTTTAATCGTCTCATCACTACAGCAATATCGCCCATGGAAGACAAGATGGCCCGGGTATGCCTAATGTCTGAACGCCAGCATGTTGATGATAACGATGATGATGATGCAATTTTTGCACTTGAGTTTACAGACTTTTTCCCAGATCTGTGTGTTTCCGAATGATGATGTCGCAACATTTATCCTTTTTGGTGTAAATATATTTGTGCTCATACTTGTGATCCGACAACTGAACATCGAGAGAAGTGGTTGTTTTTGGTAATGTAAAAATTGAGCAAGTATGTTATAAACAGGATGGAAATGTTGGAATAATTTAAGTGAAGCCTTGGCCTGCCAGACCTGGAGGCCTTGTCTTTACGAGTTTATGACTTTCCTTTTATCTAAGTTCTTCCTCTTTAGTGACAGGGATGTCTTTTGATCCCTATCAGCCATATGTATCCTTCCTGTCCTTATGTTGTGTGTGTGTTTTTGTTCCTGTAAGAGGCCTTCACTAACAATGAGCAGAGCTTATTTGCATAGGCGAAATGTTCTTATTTGGTTCAAAGAAACTTCATTCCTTTTAGTTAACTGTAGGTTTGGTTCATAGATTGTTGTTGATCAGAACAGTTTTTCTTTGTTAAGTGTTATATACAGTTTGAAGTAGTTGCATACAAGTTATCCCATATTTACTCAATGTTTGTTTAAGTGTTTAGGACAAGTTACTCATTATCATTGTGTGTTAATTTACCAAGTAGATAAAGTTAGCAAAGGTTTAGTTGCATTGTTCCACAGGAAAGCGGCAATTCAAGTTATCTGATCCCACTCGAGGACGAGTCAGCCAACCATGAGAGAAGAACAGCTGGTTGAGGAAAGAGGACAAATTCTGCGGGGGTCACGGGCCGACAATGAAGTGCTAATTCACACCACACTACATTCCTTAGCTAATCAGCGTTGCTACAGACACAATCTCCCCTCCCTTTAGTGTAGCAACGCCTCTGTAACCAGGGCAACCAAAACAGTGATGAGAGGAGCAGAAGAAACATCTCAAATGACTAATGCAAAGGTTGCAGAAAAGGTGCTGTTTTTTGCTGTTTTTCCGGACGTGCTGCTGTTCTTTCGGTGGCGGATCCAGATAGGGATTTGCTCAGCAAACTACTGCGGATACGGAAGCAAAGACCGAGGTCCAGATCACCCCGAGGTTCTGGCTGAAGGTCCCAAGAAGGAGGGGGACGGAGCCTGCGTGGACTGGACCCTATAAATTGGTGGAGCGCATCTCACATGCCGTCCGGCTGGCCGGCAAAGGAGATACGTGGTATCATCTGTCCCAGTGCGCCCCAGTGAAGGGTTCCTGCAAGGAACCAGATCCGCCATTGACAGCGTCCCCGCCCCCAGTTCAAACAGAGGCAGAATAATCCTCTTCCCCCTTGGTGGCCAGGTAGTCCACCCTGAGCCACTGAAGACAACGCCACGCGGCAGATATTTCCAAGTTCTCCCCGGACGGAGCAGAACTGCGTAGGGGGGGAGAATTGTACTCACTCTCCACCAGTGGGCGTGCCAAGCCCCCAACGGCTGAACAATCACGAGCAATTTTTATCCTGAACTGTTGTTATTGATAACATTCTGGTCGCCTAAGGCAGAGGGACCGTGTGAGACTTTTCCTGCAAAATAATATCTAGCCGAAGGTTTTTCACTCATACAAAATTTGGACTGGAGTATTGAGGAAAAACCTCATCTTCACTGGAAATTATTGCTGTCATTGTATTTTCTTACTTATGTTTGATTGATCGGGATTGACATAATCATATGATAAAACAGGAGGGATATGTTAGGGTTTACACATTATCTTCATCGTATGATTATGTTGGAATGTAACCTGTAATAATTTACCTAGCTTGTAAAAGTAGTAGAACAAAGTGCTAAGATCTTTTCAGCTGATTGACTAGCTGCAGAGGAAGCAATCAAAGTTGCCTTGTTTACACAACGTCGTAAAAGACCCCCTGCTATGCTTTGGTCAGCAGGCCAGGGGTTTCAACCCCAACCTCCACTCTCACCCCCACTCTGTTTCTCTCAATAAATATGCTCCTGCATGAGGCCTGAGTCAGACCTCCTTCGACCATCGCTGTAACCACAGCGACGAATGGACTCTCCACCTGCAGGTGTCTAAAAGGACTTACTTGTCTCCTGTGTGGTTCTTGCAAAATAAGTTAGAGTGAGCACCACCCTAACAACCAGCCCCAAGAGACAGCCACCACCAAGCCCAGTAGACTACCATCACCAGGCTCAGGAGGACAGCCACCACCAGGCCCAGTGAGTTAGCACCACTCGCCGCCCCAGGAGGAGATCTGACACCAGGCTGAGTGGGATAGCACCTCCAGCCCCAGGAAGAGAGCTACCATCAGGTATAGATTGATAGCCGGGATGGCCATGAAAGTGCTTCAGAAGGACATGGAGGAGCTGAAGTTATCAATGGAAGTGATGTCTTCAAATGTGGAAACCATAATGAAGCAACAGGCCATTATTATAGAGCTGATGGGAGAGGTGAAGCAGCTCAAACAATTAAACATTGAACAAAATAAGAAAATTGTCAGCCTGGAAAATAGATTAGACAATTTGGAGCAGTATTCAAGAATGAGCGATGTCATCATCACAGGTTTAAAGATCAAACCACGGAGCTACCAGCAGGCTGTGAAAGGCCTTGCTTCAGAGGACAATCCTGAACATGAGGAGACAACCGAGGAGCAGGTAAAAACCTTCCTCCAGAGTAAAGACATCGTCATTGACATTGTCAATATTGAGGCATGCCACACTCTGCCAACTAAGAGTCTAAATGGCAAGCCTGTCATACCATCTATAATTGTCCGATTTACAAACAGGAAAAGTAAGATAAATCTGCTCAAACAAGGTAGAAAACTAAAAGGCACGAACGTGTACATTAATGAATACCTCACCAAGAAAAATTGTGAAATAGCTAAGAAAGCAAGAGCTCTTAAGAAAAACGGTAAAATACAGTCCACTTGGACTGCTGGTTGTAAGGTGTTCATCAAACCTGTTGGGGCAGCAGAAAGTTCTCATGGTTTCTGCATCAGTGCCATAGAGCAACTTAAGAGGTACGAAGGAGACCAGTAACCTGTACATCATTCCGTTGAACCTCAAGTTGTGGTACTTTTAGATCATGGAAGGTAAAAACCTGGTGAAATTATCAACCCACCATGAACAGTATTGACAAATGCCTTTATTTTCCAACTGGTGTGTTTAACAAACAAGCACTGATAACCAATGTTCCCTCTAAGCTGCGCGCGTGCGCAATCGCGCACTGCCCGCACATTCTCAGCGCACAAGAAAATCTATCCAGCGCATAAACAACATCCCACATCCCTCCCCCCCGAAGCGAACATGCAGCGTTTGACGTCCCATTACCACCCCACCCCCCGAAGCGAAGCGAACACGCAGCGTTTGACGTCCCATTACCACCCCCCACCGAAGCGAACACGCAGCGTTTGACGTCCCATTACCCCCCCCCCCCCGAAGCGAAGCGAACACGCAGCCTTTGACGTCCCATTACCACCCCCCCCCGGCAAAGAGCGAGCCGCGGGTTGGCCACCTGATGTTGCTCACAGTAGTCATCAGTTTGCTCAGGGAGCTTGTGTGTATGCCTAGATACATGAAAAATTAGAGGGAACATTGCTGATAACTGAAAATGAAGAACTTGATTTGAAAACATTTGACTTCACTGATCATAAGGGATTTGACATAGAGAACAATATTGATCCTGTGAATAACTTCTTTATCAACTACACTCAAAGGAACTGTAACTACTATACTGTAGAGCAGGGGTCACCAACTCCGGTCCTCAAGGGCGCCAATCCAGCCTGTTTTAGATGTATCCCCCCTGCAACACACCTGATTCAAATAATCAGGATCGCTATCAGCCTTAATAGAGCTTGCTGATGAGCTGATCATTTGAATCAGGTGTGTTGTTGCAGGGCTGCACCTAAAACAGGCTGGATTGGCGCCCTTGAGGACCGGAGTTGGTGACCCCTGCTGTAGAGCAATTTAACAAGAATGTAACAATAGAGCAATATCAATTATACATTTTAATAGCAGGAGCTTGAAAGCAGGTGTAACCCAGGTTAACATAGTCTTGTAAAATAAGAGCCTGTTAATAAAAACAGTCATAAATAAAGTACATTGTAAATATCTTCTAAACAGACCAACACAGATTAAAACATGTAAATTATTAAAACAATACAAATTCATTATTTTATTAATGTTTTGTATTTGTTAAAATGATAAAAGTGTGAACATTCACTTTTATTTTGAAGGAGACATGATGACGTAATGAAAAGACCCATGTGACCAAAAATGCGAACTCTACTTTTTTTTTTCTCTTTCCCGCCGTTCTTTTTGGGATGACGACGAAGGTGCACTAAATACGGGAGTAAGTCCGTTAAACTAAAGGGAAGAGAGAACGTGACACAGGATTATATAAAGTTCTTGTATTTGATGGACTTATTTTTCTGTTTTCAAACTTCTTTTCACCTTGGTGATGCACTAAGTGCGGAACGGGACTTGATTCACGAGAGTTGGTTCAGAAACATCTGAACTAATAACGAAGCTGATTTCTTGTGCGAGTCGCAAGATGGCGAGCCACCAAAGAGGCCTTTGAATTGTCTCTCACGCAGGAGCGGAGAGCACTTGCTGGACGTTGTTCATCGAACCTGGTAGGATCTATCCATTTTTTTTTACCACTGCTACACCGAAGTGGATTCGGAAAGGATTGACTGACTATTCAGGAAAATCGGGAGAAGCCAACTGAAGGGATATAGAGATATTTGGATATCGAAAGTCGTTCAGTCTTTTGCTGAATTGTTTTGAGTTTTGTACATTTTGTCACTTTTATTTTTGTGAACTATATATGTGATGATGCTGTAATGGTGTTATTGAAATATTGATTGGTTTGAACAAAATCAGTGAAATGGTGGGAATTTAAAAGTGGCTTTAACTGAACTCAAATTAGATTTACTATTACTTTCGAATTACTTACCTGTACTGAATATTATTCAAACAACACAAAGTGAGGTAACTAAACAGATTGAACCTTAGAATTGATAAAACAACCCGGGTTGAAATTGAAATTCCTTAAACTGAAAAGTTTAACTGAAAGGGAAATTATTTTCTTCAACTAACGTTGAGTTTAAATGTGAATTGTATGTCTATTGTTTCTAAATTGTATGTCAACTATTTTCTCTACTAAAATAAGCCGGCAGTTCAATTCAAACCTTGGTCTGTGGTCATTTATTCTATCACCACTACAAATATAGCCGAGCTTAGAACTGGTCCATTATCTAAATTACTGTAAGCACTGTCAAAACAAAAAGGTGTTACACAAACATCTCTAAGATCAAACAATGTTTAAAAGATATGAATAATCCGTTTACTGTAATTGCAATATCTGAAACCTGGTTAAAGGAAGATCAGTCTGAAAAGATTGACATAGAGGGGTATGAGAGTTATACATTAAATAGGAAGGTAAAAAGATGCGGAGGAGTTGCTCTATTCATAGATACAAACTATAAGTGTAAGATAGTAAGAAGTATGTCTCAAGCAATAGATAATATCATGGAATGTATGACTGTTGAAATAGAAATGGAATCATCTAAAAACATTCTGGTAAGCTGTGTATACAGATGTCCAGGTTCATGTATTGAGACATTTAGTGAACTATTATTAGGAATGTATGAAAGAAAAATCAATACAAAAATGGTGTATGTCTGTGGCGATTATAATATAGATCTATTGAACCCACTTCAGCTGACTCCAGTAACAGAATTTATTAACTTAATGTACAGTATGAGTCTCTACCCCGCAATAACCCGTCCGACGAGAATCACATCTCACAGTGCCACAATAATTGATAATTGATAATATATTTACAAATGTAATTGAAAAGAAAGTAAAAACTGGACTGATAATAAATGAGTCAAGCGACCACCTGCCAGTGTTTGCAGTGATCCAGAACTGTACAAAGAAAAAAAAGGATGCTATAACTTTTAAAATGTGTAGAATGAACTCTGGTAATTCAATTAACTCATTCAAAAATGATCTTTTAAAACAAGACTGGAAAAAGGTATATGTGGGTGATGTAAATGAAGCCTACAACACATTCATGGCCATTATATCCGAACTTTATGATAAAAACTGTCCTCTTGTAAAGAAAGCAGTTAAACTAATTTCAGTGGAAAAACCATGGCTGACAAAGGGAATCTTAAATGCTTGCAAGAAGAAAAACCTATTATACAAAGATTTCTTAAAGATAAGAACAAAGGAAGCTGAATTAAAATATAAGACCTACAAAATCAAATTGATTAAAGTAATGAGAAACAGTAAAAGGAACTACGATAGCAAGATACTGGAGGAAAACAAGAGTAACACAATAATAACATGGAAAGTGTTGAATGAGATTATTAAAAACAGAACTGGAAAGCCAGGATATCCTTCTTACTTTGTAAACAGTAATAACATAACTATAAATGATCTTACTATGATTGCAGAGGAGTTTAATGATTACTATGTTGGTATTGGGCCTACTTTGGCAGAGGAAGTAGCAAAAAAAGGGAGTACAAGTGACCTAATTAAGGATGTACCCATAGCCGAAAGTATGGTTCTAAGGGGAACGAATGAGAAGGAAATAATAGAAATTGTTAGAGAATTTAAAGGTAAAAAGTCAACTGACTGTAATGGGATAGATATGTCACTTATAATAAAATATTATTGAATGTGTGGTGAAACCCCTTACACATATCTGCAACCAATCTCTGACAAATGGTGTTTTTCCGAGTGAAATGAAAACTGCTAAAATTATTCCGATGTATAAAGCTGGGGACAAACACATATTCTCAAATTACAGGCCAATATCTCTACTCCCACAATTCTCCAAAATATTAGAAAAAATATTTTATAAAAGGCTTGATGATTTTATTACAAAACAAAATATTCTGTGTGACCAACAGTATGGATCCAGAATGGTCCTGTATTTGGCTCCATCCATCTTCCCATCAATTTTAGCCATCTTCCCTGTCCCTGCTGAAGAAAAGCAGGCCCAAACCATGATGCTGCCACCACCATGTTTGACAGTGGGGATGGTGTGTTCAGGGTGATGAGCTGTGTTGCTTTTACGCCAAACATATCGTTTTGCATTGTGGCCAAAAAGTTCGATTTTGGTTTCATCTGACCAGAGCACCTTCTTCCACATGTTTGGTGTGTCTCCCAGGTGGCTTGTGGCAAACTTTAAACGAGACTTTTTATGGATATCTTTGAGAAATGGCTTTCTTCTTGCCACTCTTCCATAAAGGCCAGATTTGTGCAGTGCACGACTGATTGTTGTCCTATGGACAGACTCTCTCACCTCAGCTGTAGTTATCTGCAGTTCATCCAGAGTGATCATGGGCCTCTTGGCTGCATCTCTGATCAGTCTTCTCCTTGTTTGAGATGCAAGTTTGGAGGGACGGCCGGGTCTTGGTAGATTTGCAGTGGTCTGATACTCCTTCCATTTCAATATAATTGCTTGCACAGTGCTCCTTGAGATGTTTAAAGCTTGGGAAGTCTTTTTGTATCCAAATCCGGCTTTAAACTTCTCCACAACAGTATCTCGGACCTGCCTGGTGTGTTCCTTTGTCTTCATGGTTCTCTCTGTGCTTTAAACAGAACCCTGAGACTATCAAAGAGCAGGTGCATTTATACGGAGACTTGATTACACACAGGTGCATTCTATTTATCATCATCAGTCATTTGTTTTTTGTTTGTTTTGTTTTTAAAATTTATTTCGAACATTAAAAGAAATACAAGAAAAAAGTAAAAATACAGAAAAATGATAACTCCGTCGTACAATAGAACATAAAAAGAAAGAAAAAAATGATATTGCATTATAATTTTCCCTTTATCGTAAATCATATTTGTTCAAAAGGGAGTAGAAGGAAGCCTAAGCTTATCTGACTCTACCCCATGTAACTACATGTTTCTGTTTGATTCTATAAAAAATTTGACCATAGTCAAATATATTAAAGAGCTTTAACATGACAGCGCAATATAATTAAAAGCTGACACAATAGCAATGTCAAACGTGTTCATTTAAGAAAAAGCCACACACGTTTTGTGATCAAATCTTTCATAACGAGAATGATTTGAGTGAATTGAAGGTGTATCATCATTCACGTGTATGAATTGAAGGAGCCTTCAGAACTGAAATTTCTTCTCAATTATTCATTCAAATCAATTCACTCAAATCATTCTCGTTATGAAAGATTTGATCACAAAACGTTTCCGTCTGTACGACTGGTCTTCGAATGCACCCCGCTTCAATGGCAGAACGCGGATGAATTTAAAGACATCAAATGAGAATAATCCTTTATAAAAATTAAAATTGACTGACGCAAACGTGAGTTCTTCATGTTTTTATTGAAAACAACATAGTGTTGACGCCGTACGACGCTGTACGACATCGGTTTTTCGCTATAATTCGGTATAATTCGAGGTAGTCCACCCTCACTCAAAGTTAAGGTTTCATGGGAATATTATTGTCATAATTGTCTGGACCATATATGATAATTGTTTAATGGTAGTTATTGATAGATCTTGAAGATGTCAAGTTATAGGTGCATAAGACTATGTTGTTCATGCATATAGCACGTTCATTGTAAGAGGGGAAGAGATGTTGTGTATTTTGGGCTAACTCAAATTCCGTAGTAGAAATACCCCGGAAGTGGGATGGGCATTCTGTGTTGTTCTGGTACGCCCTGTGAACGCACTGTGAGTAAGGAATAAAGCAGTTATCATTCACGTCGTTGTCCGACCTATTCTTGCTATCTAAGAACCTGGAAAATAGTAAGGATATAACATATATCACGGGTCATTACGACGAGTTTGGTGGAGTTTTTACTGCTTCTTCCAACTCCTACCGCGCTGACTGTAACCTGACACTCTCTGGCTGCGTCTTGCCTCTTTTTTTTATTGTCGGACTCGGTGGACTCGGTCAAAATCAGCACCGAGTCCGAGTCCGGCAAAAATGACCGAGTCTCTCGTTCACTGAAAAGAGTCGTTCTTTCTGAACGAATCGTTCACTCACGAGCCAACACTATTGTACAGGAGTCATTGACGATGTAAGCGGGTCTCCTAACAAGAGAAATGAACGATCACGTGTGTCTAACCATTAGGACAATGTAGTATTGCTCCAAATGTTCGTTGAAGATGCTTCGGAGGTCCGTTTTCGCGTGTTAGCACGATCGCGAATTAGCATCTTTCCGCTAACTCGTTAGCCTGCACAGTATTTCTTGGTAACGTGTTACACGCACACGTATATTTATATTTTCAATATTTATACAAAATTTTCTCTGTTATTTATACTATCAATGTGTTATTTACATGTTTGAAACAATTATTTAATGATCTAAATATGCACTTAAATGGTTTCATATACATTTATTGACACACAAAACAATGTACAGATAAAAAAAAAATGTACGGATGAGAGAGTGACCGTACTTCGCGGATTTCACTTATCGCGGGTGGTTTTTGGAACCAATTATTCGCGATAAACGAGGGACTGTATACTGTAAATCCTATAAACTTAATTTCACTGTTTTTTATATGTATATATATATATATATATATACAGTGCCTTGCCAAAGTATTCGGCCCCCTTGAACCTTTCAACATTTCGCGACATTTCAAGATATAGAAGTTTAATTTTTTGTCAAGAATCAACAACAAGTGGGACACAATCGTGAAGTGGAACAAAATGTATTGGATAATTTAAACTTTTTTAACAAATAAAAAACTGAAAAGTGGGGCGTGCAATATTATTCGGCCCCCTTGCGCTAATACTTTGTAGCGCCACCTTTTGCTGCAATTACAGCTGCAAGTCGCTTGGGGTATGTCTATCAGTTTTGCACATCGAGAGACTGGGATTCTTGCCCATTCTTCCTTGCAAAACAGCTTGAGCTCAGTGAGGTTGGATGGAGAGCGTTTGTGAACAGCAGTCTTCAGCTCTTTCCACAGATTCTCGATTGGATTCAGGTCTGGACTTTGACTTGGCCATTCTAACACCTGGATACGTCTATTTGTGAACCATTCCATTGTAGATTTGGCTTTATGTTTTGGATCATTGCCCTGTTGGAAGATAAATCTCCGTCCCAGTCTCAGGTCTTTTGCAGACTCCAACAGGTTTTCTTCCAGAATGGTCCTGTATTTGGCTCCATCCATCTTCCCATCAATTTTAGCCATCTTCCCTGTCCCTGCTGAAGAAAAGCAGGCCCAAACCATGATGCTGCCACCACCATGTTTGACAGTGGGGATGGTGTGTTCAGGGTGATGAGCTGTGT
Source organism: Syngnathus acus (assembly GCF_901709675.1). NCBI lineage: Eukaryota > Metazoa > Chordata > Actinopteri > Syngnathiformes > Syngnathidae > Syngnathus > Syngnathus acus. Next base: position 19,455,830 of record NC_051089.1, on the reverse strand, counting down.
TGCTTTTACGTCAAACATATCGTTTTGCATTGTGGCCAAAAAGTTCGATTTTGGTTTCATCTGACCCAGGGCTGTGGACTCGGTTCGGACTCGGGGACTCGGACTCGGTCGGACTCGGTCATTTTTGCCGGACTCGGACTCGGTGCTGATTTTGACCGAGTCCACCGAGTCCGACAATAAAAAAAAGAGGCAAGACGCAGCCAGAGAGTGTCAGGTTACAGTCAGCGCGGTAGGAGTTGGAAGAAGCAGTAAAAACTCCACCAAACTCGTCGTAATGACCCGTGATATATGTTATATCCTTACTATTTTCCAGGTTCTTAGATAGCAAGAATAGGTCGGACAACGACGTGAATGATAACTGCTTTATTCCTTACTCACAGTGCGTTCACAGGGCGTACCAGAACAACACAGAATGCCCATCCCACTTCCGGGGTATTTCTACTACGGAATTTGAGTTAGCCCAAAATACACAACATCTCTTCCCCTCTTACAATGAACGTGCTATATGCATGAACAACATAGTCTTATGCACCTATAACTTGACATCTTCAAGATCTATTTTTTCCTTTCATATTCATATATGTGCCAAGTGCACACATGGACACCCTTATGCTTGAACATTGTGTTCATTATAGAAAATCCGTGTCGAGCACAGAAGTCCAACAATAGAACACCGCTCGGGTTCAGATCGGGGGGGGGGGGCGTTCCTCCCAATCACGCCCTTCCAGGTCTCACTGTCATTGCCCACGTGAGCATTGAAGTCACCCAGTAGAACGATGGAGTCCCCAGAAGGAGCGCTCTCCAGCACTTCCTCCAGGGACCCCAAGAAGGGTGGGTACTCTGAGCTGCCGTTTGGTGCATAGACACAAACAACAGTCAGGACCCGTACCCCCACCCGAAGGCGGAGGGAGGCTACACTCTCGTTCACCGGGGTGAACCCCAATGTGCACGCGCCCAGCCGGGGGGCAATAAGTATGCCCACACCTGCTCAACGCCTCTCACCGTGGGCAACTCCAGAGTAGAAGAGAGTCCAGCCCCTCTCGAGAGGGCTTGTACCAGAGCCCAAACTATGTGTTGAGGCAAGTCCGACTATGTCTAGTCTGAACTTTTCTGCCTCACACACCAGCTCGGGCTCCTTTCCAGCCAGAGAGGTGACATTCCATGTCCCTAGAGCCAGCCTCTGCAGCTGGGGATCGGACCGCCAAGCCTTTGGCTGCCGCCCAGCTCACTTTGCACCCGACCCCTTTGGCCCCTCCCACAGGTGGTGAGCCCATGGGAAGGGGGACCCACGTTTTCTTTTCGGGCTATGCCCGGCCGGGCCCCATGGGCGAAGGCCCGGCCACCAGGCGCTCGCCTTCGAGCCCCACCTACAGGCCTGGCTCCAGAGGGGGGCCCCGGTGACCCGCGTCCAGGCGAGGGAAATCTAGGTCCAATTTTCTTAATCGTCATAAGGGGTTTGTGAGCAGTGATTTGTCTGGCCCCTCACCTAGGACCCTTTTGCCATGGGTGACCCTACCAGGGGCATGAAGCCCCAGACAACATGGCTCCTAGGATCATAGGGGCACGCAAACCCCTCAACCACGGTAAGGTGACGACTCATGGAGGGGATGTGTAAACACATCCCGACAAAATCTGATCAAATCCTGTATGTTTCCAACCCCGTTTTGTTTTTTACCTCGATCTCCTTGATTTGCAGTGACCATCTCATTTATAGCCAACTGTTCTTTGGTTCTTAACTCCCTTAAAATGGCCCTCTTGGCCTCCTTATTTGGGAGTTCCCCCTCTAGGGGACCAAGCCCTCCCAACTCTAACAATTTCTGTGTCCAAATCTGGCACTTTTCTTCATATGTTTTCTGGTATTGATGGGGATAATTTAATTTTAACAATCTCAATACAACATCAATTTTCTCCCCTAGCGTTCTCTTTCCACCTTCTGTCACTACTCTATTTTTCGCCGCCATTTTCTTTATTTTTTTTTCATCTCCGACTGCACTTGCAATCTCCCCTACATTCCCCAATTCTTTCACTCAAAATTTACATCAAAGTAACGATAATTTTTCTAGACAAAACGAAGTCTCATATCATGATAATTTCACTAGACAAATAAAAAAACATCCATGAATTGAAATGTATTGGCTGAACACGGTGGTCAATTATGACCTCACAACCACCAGAGCAACCACAGAGCAACAAAACTCAGCAGTAAGTTGATTCACAAGCGCTTGTTTTTTTTTTTCAATGTACGTAACCACACAGTGACCTTTCGTGACCTCACACAGTGGACACAGAGCTCTTTTAACTTAACCAGATCCCACACAGTGGCCTTCCGTGACCTCACACAGTGGACACAGAGCTCAGAACTTTACCAGACTCAGAACACGGAACTTTACCAGACCCCACACAGTGGCCTTCCGTCATCGCACACAGAGATCACAAGCGCTTTCAAAAGAACATAAACTTCGATAATTCTGGCATTTACCATAACTCACACAATTTTTTCATTACTTCAATATTTTTAGTAGTTTATAGCAGATATTTAACCATAAAACACAATCCTTGTTCTCAGAAATTTCAACAAGCTACCCCCGTAGGGGTAGGCAGAAAATTTTCTTATCAAAAAGAAGGTATTCTGCTCACCTTATTTCTGGGCCCAGTTGAAATGTTGAAATTTCCGCGGGGATGGCGTGATGTCGAAAAACAGGATCAGCGAGCATAAGATCCGGGTCACGGCACCATCTGTTAGGTTTGTTCCCAGTTCTTTATCTTTAATGCTCGGTATGCTAACAGTAATTACCAAGAGGCAGCCTTCACAGTTTAACTATTTAATGTATGCCAGAATGATCGATGCACAGCTGTGGAGCCCTTTCTGTGAGATGCGGAAGAAGGTCACTGAATGGTGCTGGAAGGCCCAGCTGGATTTACCTCAGCCACTGGAAGTTACAGAGAGTGCTGGACCCCATTTTCGGAGTGGTGGGGAAATCTGACTATAAAGGGGCCTGATCGTTTAAGGTGGGGCGTCTCAATGTTGGTGAAGAATCCATCGATCCCCACTCTGACAAGGCAATGGGAAATATCGGTGTCTCTGCCATCCTAGTAGCAACGGGGCTCCACATGCCAGGTGGATCTTCTGCTGCGTTGTGGTTGAAGTGTGCTATGGTCTATGGGCTCATGTGAATAGACCAATTGACAATGTTGACCGAGGAAAAAGATGGTCACATGATGAGAACTTTGAGGACTGGTCATGGGACCCCAGAAGCCCATAGGAAACCAACACTTGGTATCAGTATGTAAAGTTCACTGTGAGATCCCACACACAGGAGGGACGCTATGTGTGTTCCAAACTCCCCCCCTTCGTCCGCGCAAGTTCACCTGGAGGCCGGAGCAATGATTGTCACTGAAACAAAATGCATGTGGGAGGGGTTGGACTTCAACACTGTGCTGTCACAGTCAGTGATGCTACCCCTACCGCCCTGGACTCACGGAAAAGAACCTGTGATCGAACTCTTTTGGATTAATCTCAATGTGACTGTTGAAGGACGAAAGATGCCACAAGTGGTCTAAACAAAAAGGCTACCTGGAATGGACGACACGTGTTTCATCCATGAAAATGAAACCCACAAATGCATTAACGACTGCTCTCCAGGAGGAAACTGGATAGGAGCTTGGGACATCACTGCTAAGTGCCAGGATGGGAGAGCCATTTCAAGGCGTAAGGGCTCTCCTACCAACATGGCTGCACCATCGTACGGGACCTACTTCATTCAGAATGGCTCGTGGCTTTGTGGTCACAAGAGTTGTCCGATGCTGCCCGCCAACTGGACACGAGTGCGTGCATGAGTGTGGGTGACAGACCACACCTACAGGATACAACATCATCAGCTGACGACGGAACACAACTTCCTGGGCATCGACGCAGGGCTGTTGCAACCTTTGAACCACATTACCCCGTCAGGGGTGCGAATGTCCCTGACAGCCACAAAGTGTGGTCCGTCGGAGACAAAGTCGTTCATGCGCTTTTTCCTTGAATCGGAGTTGGAAAACAATCACGCTTCATCGAGACACAACTATCGTTTCCAATCTTTTCTGAATCTCTCTCGCTGCAGGTCAATGATGGACAAAACAGAGAGATTCAGGCTATTGGACTAATGGTCTTGCAAAACAGGATGGTTCTGGGCTTGATGACTGCAGAGCAAGGTGGCGTGTGCCACATCATTGGGACTTCCTGTTGCACATACATTCCAGGAGTTAATGACACTCACATCAACGACGCCGTGAACTCACTGAAGAACTTACAGCAGGCCATGTCAAAAGACAAAGTCCCACATCAATGGGATTTCTTTTCATGACTATTCTCCGGGGCCTGGTGGCAACTGCTGTTGAAACTTGCGACTCCTATGCTTGTTGTGCTGGTATTGTTGTGCTCATTTACGACCTGTGCTATCTCATGTTTGAAGTCAGCTGTATCAAGATCTGTCTTCTTCCGTAGCTGAAGTGCGAATACAACATCTTAGGCATGTCGGATGTGATGATTTTAATGTGCTGCGGACAGAAGATTGCGATAATGCTGATTAGCTGAACGTTTTTCACAGAAACTTGATGATTTGACCATCGGAAATGCCTCGCAAGTGATGAATACAATGATGTTTCTGTGTTTTTATTTTTCTATCTTCATTATATTTTCTTGCTTATGTTTGTTAATCGGGGTGACAATCATATGATAAAAAGGAGGGATATGTTAGGGTTGATAGATTAGTTTGATCCTATGATTATGTTGGAATGTAACCTGTAATAATTAACCAAATGTGTCCTGTCTTAACAAAGTAGTAGAACAAAGTGCTAAGATCCTTTGAACTGATTGACCAGCTGCAGAGGAAGCGGTCAAAGTTGTTCTGTTTACACAACATCGTAAAACACCGCCTGCTATGATTTGACCAGAGGCCAGGGGTTTCACCCCCATCCTGTCCACTCTCACCCCCACCATGCTTCTCTCAATAACTATGCTCTTGCAAGAATCCAAAGTCAGACTTCGTTCGATCATCGCTGTATGCACAGTAACGAACGAGCGCTCCACTTGCAAGTGTTCAAAAGGCATACTGTCTCCCGAGTGAGCACCACTCTAACAGTCACTCCCTGTTAGCTTGTCGTATGTGATAGCATGTTTTGTCTGATGGTGTCTCTTTCGGTTGAAATCCTTAAACAAGGCAACCGTCTCTCTACAAATTAGACAAACACAATTGCCTTGATTTTAAGTGAAGAAGTAATGTAATTCCCATTTCGCTTGAAAGTGACGGCCTTCAATGTCAACTTTCCTCATTTTCTTTGCAGTCGCCATGGCAGAAATGAGCGGAGAGGGGTGTTGCTGCCATCTTTTCGTAATAGGACGAATTACAGTTTCAAGTTTCATGATTTTTTTTTTTATTCAGTTTGACAGTGCAGGCGGGCCATAAATAATACATTATAAGACCGAAGCTACGGGCCATATGAAATCTGACAGGGGGCCGGATTTGGCCCGCGGGCCGGACTTTGGACATGCCTGGTTCGACCTAATGAAAGAATACTGGCATACAACCTACGTACAGCCTATAAAAGGTTTGTTCCGAATGAAAGCAGCGCTCTTCCTCATCAGGGCGATAGCCCTGCTGCTGCTGCCCGGAGCAAAGAATGCTTTTATACGAAGATAGATTTTTCGTTCTTTTTGAGATTAGACCAAAATCCGCGAAGATGAATTTCTAGAGTCTTCGAATTGGACTTTGTCAAATTTTAAGCTTGGGGATAGACGAGGGGAAAGCGGCTCCTGAAGCAGCAAGAGGGAGACGCCATATTAGGGCATTGGCTTTCTCCTTAAGGCAGACCTTACTTTTTTAAACAAACTTTGCATTTTTGGAACAAGGAGAACTGATCCCTCGACTTTTCCACCAAATAGCATTTTATACCTTTTGTCTCTTACCCTCTTTTTACAATTTTTTTTTAGTTTTACAATCGAGAAAACTTCGAGACTGAATCATTTTTGCTCTATTGAGATTGGTGAGTGGAATTATTGTTGTTTGTTCGAACAATTGAGACTTAGTTAGTCATTACATTTCTACTTTATAATCATTTAATTTCGATTAATGATTATTTGGATCTCTTAAGCTCTAAATCTTTTTTGTTTCTCTTTCATAGTCATACTTTCAAACTGTTCAGTTATTTTTAAAGTGAAGACAGCTTTAATCCTTAACATCGGGAATTGTCAGATCTGGTTCGAAATAGTTATCTTAAGGTCAGCTCTGTGCAGGTGTGTGCTAGTGTAAATTAACGAATCTCCGCGGTCTTAACAAAGACAGCTAAATATATCCGAGATTTAACAAAAGCCCCAAATCAAAGGAAAATAGCCGCCAGGAGAAAGGGCGCGGTTATTCTGATGCCGTGTCTCGACCCTAGTTACTCTACACGAGCGTCACTTGATTTTAGAGGGTTTGGTGTCCTGAAAAGATTAAATTGATTCCTTCAGAATGAATTTCGTATAGGCGGTCAGTACTCGGACGAATATCTTCCGAAATCCGGTTTATTTAACTCTCATCTCCCGATGAGAGCAGCGTTAGAGCAGCGGGGACAAAGGAGAGTTTTAACCCTTTAAACGGAGAGCCGGTCGCTTACGTTTGATATGTGCGGATTTGACACAGCAAATTTTGTGAATCAATTACCCATCCAAATGATGTCAAATGTAACTGAGATTCTCGAAATAGACAACATACAAATACCGTCTTTTTCCATGTATAATGCGCAAAATGTAACTAATTTATTGTCCTAAAATCTGGGGTGCGCATTATACATGGGTACAACCATTTTTGAAGAAAATCTCCCTCGAAATAAAACTTGAAATCACCTTTCTTCTTGTTTGTTGTCAATCGCGCATCGCATTCAGCCATCCTGCCCAACACACTTAGTCAGTAAAATTCAGAATTGACGACACATCGTTTGATGCGATGGTGCAATCCTTGATGGTGTGTTATTGTCAAACATTGTTTGTTTTTTAATCTCCATCGCAGACCGGATATCATACGGAGGCCGCCATGACAGTATGCGCAGAACGGATGCGCAAGACACGTCAATCGCGCATCGCATTAAGCCATCCTGCCCAACACACTTAGTCAGTAAAATTCATAATTGACGACACATCGTTTGATGCGATGGTGCAATCCTTGATGGTGTGTTATTGTCAAATATTGTTTGATTTTTAATCTCCATCGCAGACCGGATATCATACGGAGGCCGCCATGACAGTATGCGCAGAACGGATGCGCAAGACACGTCAATCGCGCATCGCATTCAGCCATCCTGCCCAACACACTTAGTCAGTAAAATTCATAATTGACGACACATCGTTTGATGCGATGGTGCAATCCTTGATGGTGTGTTATTGTCAAATATTGTTTGTTTTTTAATCTCCATCGCAAACCGGATATCATACGGAGGCCGCCCTTACAGATGCGCAGAACGGATGCGCAAGACACGTCAGCTATATAAAGAGCGAGACTTCAGTTCTCTACCTAAATGCGTATTACAGGTAATATTTTATTTCACAACACTTTGCCTTGTTCCTTTCTTCTCTGCTGTTCACTTCAAGCACGCTCCATACGAACACAATGCTCTCGGATCAGACGCTTGCTCGATCACCTGCTCGTTTGCTGTCACAATGTACCCTACACAAATCCGAAACATTTCTCCGCTATCGAGTTTGCTAGCGCATGCGCAGTGATACTGACCGGCAGAATAACATCCGGTTGTTCCCAAAGATGATCTTTTTTCTGAAATAATTTTACGTTTACGGACTTAAGTAGGAGTCAAAATTTGGGTGCGTATTATACATGGCTACAGGCTTTTTTCCAGCATCGACATGCCATTTTTAGGGTGCGTATTATACATGGAAAATTACGGTAAATAGCCTGTATAGGTCTATCCTTTGGTGCAAAATAAAATAATATTCCGCCAAAGAAGTGGTCCCTGAGTTGCTTCTTGGTTTTAATGGTGGTCGCTTGGACAAAACCAGTTGAGAACCCCTGCTCTACATTTATATGGCAAGAACGAGCATGACATCAACCTCTTGATTCACCGAAGAATATACAACAACATGGGAATCATTCGGACTAGATAAGTGTGGTCGAATGATGGTGAGGGAAGATAATCACAACTGAACGGATTGAACTACCTGAATGCGGGCAATGATCAAACTTGATGGAGCCGATGAAGAACCGAATTCTCCTTCAATTTGTGACCGATCCTTTGGATGTAGTCAATAAGCTGCCTGAAGTAGTAATCACTGATATTTGAAGTCAGAAATGGAGATTACCAGGAACTATAAGTACCGTTTTTTTCCGTGTATAATACGCAAAATTTAACTAATTTATTGTCCTAAAATCTGGGGTGCGCATTATACATGGGTACAATTTTTTTTAAAATTTTTTTTTTATTATTTAATTTTTTTTTTTTTTTTTTTTTTTTAAGAAAATCATGGTACTGGTACGAGTATTGATTTATGTATTGTTCTCTTCTTGTCATGTTGTGAAAGAATGTGGGTTGAATAAATACCGAAAGAACAATAGTGTGTTTGTACTGTGCTCTGGTCATTTCGTCAAAGAAGGGATAATAGTCCTCTTCTCTTCTTAACTGACAATGAATGTGATAGTTTAATACAATCAGCAAATAACAAAATGCGTATTACAGGTAATATTTTATTTCACAACACTTTGCCTTGTTCCTTTCGTCTCTGCTGTTCACTTCAAACACGCTCCATACGAACGCAATGCTCTCGTATCAGACGCTTGCTCGATCACCTGCTCGTTTGCTGTCACAATGTACCCTACACAAATCCGAAACATTTGTTGCGGCTCCGAGTCACGACGAGGGGCAAGTTTTGGTTTCCAAGGGTGTTTTTATTCCTCTTCAACGTCTCTCCCATACAGAGCCGCCTTTTTCACATGTCCGCACGTCACTTTCCTCTCTTTTCATCTGATCGCGGTGGTGCCTTTACAGGCAGTCGGAGAAATCAACGCCAACAAAAAAAATACATCCAGCCTAGTTAAGACCATACCAAAGACTATAAAAATGGGACCCATTGCCTCCCTGCGTGTGTGACGATCATTGGGACTTTAAAAAAAAAAGAAACAAAAAAAAATAAAAATAATAATAATAATTGGGTGCGTATTATACATGGGTACAGGCTTTTTTCCAGCATCAACATGCCATTGTTAGGGTGCGTATTATACATGGGGGCGTATTATACACGGAAAAAAACGGTAAGTCAAATACTTTAATCTTTTTATTTAATGATTTGGAGCCAGAAATGGAGAAGACCAGGAACGATAAGTAATTCAAATACTTTTATCTTTTGATTATCGGTGCTGTTACACCAGTGAGGTGACCTAACCAAATTTCATGGCACTGAACGTTTACGCTCACCAGTCAAGGGCATCCTGGGCGGATGCTGATTCTCCAGAAGTTTTTAAAAAAAGTACAGACTACGCAAGGACTGAAGTGGGTCTTTGTCCATCCTTATAATCATCCCCAAAAAAGTAAGTACCAACTGACAGAAACTGTTGGAATAATTTAAGTGAAGCCTTGGCCTGCCAGACCTGGAGGCCTTGTCTTTACTGTTTATGACTTTCCTTTCATCTAGGTTTTTCCTTTTTAGTGACAGGGATGTCTTTTGATCCCTGTCAGCCATATGTCTCCTTCCTGTCCTTATGTTATCTGTGTTTTTGTTCCTGTAGGAGGCCTTCACTAACAATGAGCCGAGCTTATTTGCATAGGCGAAATGTTCTTATTTGGTTCAGAGGAACTTCATTCCTTTTATCTAACTGTAGGTTTGGTTCATAGATTGTTGTTGGTCAGAACTGTTTTTCTTTGTTAAGTGTTATATACAGTTTGAAGTAGTTGCATACAAGTTATCCCATATTTACTCAATGTTCGTTTAAGGAACTGCATACCAGTTACCTTACATTTTACTTAATGTGTGTTGAAGTGTTTAGGACAAGTTACTTATTATTATTGTGTTACTTTACCAAGTAGATAAAGTTAGCCAAGGTTTAGTTGCATTGTTCCACAGGAAAGCGGCAATTCAAGTTATCTGATCCCACTCGAGGACAAATCAGCCAACCATGAGAAGAACAGTTGGTTGATGAAGAAGGACAAAGTCTGCGGGGGTCACGGGCCGACAATGAAGTGCTAATTTACACCACACTACATTCTTTAGCTAATCAGCGTTGCTACAGACACAATCTCCCCTCCCTTTAGTGTAGCAACGCCTCTGTAACCAGGGCAACCAAAACATTAAATAGAGGAGCACGTGAAGTGAGAACTCAGAATTGATGGAGATTGTAACTGAGTTTGCTCTCTCTATCGTTCTCCTCGCGAGTAAACCTGTTCTGGTTCTTTTCTCCTCTTCCTTCCAGTATGGTTTAATGTCTGATGGTATTTAGACCCAACAGAAACACACCCAGTCTGTCTTGCACGACACACCGCTTTACCTTGCAACACGCAAGTAAATTGTGTTTGTATGAGGAGGAAGTGACTTCCCTTTGCTTCAAGTGAACAAGCGAAGGACCTCACCTCGTGTCAAAAAACGTTTTCACAAGTTTACCTCTGCTGTGTATCTACATTCTCCAGCAAATAGTTGTATGTACTATGTATGTACGTACGTATCAGGGCTGTGGACTCGGTTCGGACTCGGGGACTCGGACTCGGTCGGACTCGGTCATTTTTGCCGGACTCGGACTCGGTGCTGATTTTGACCGAGTCCACCGAGTCCGACAATAAAAAAAAAGAGGCAAGACGCAGCCAGAGAGTGTCAGGTTACAGTCAGCGCGGCAGGAGTTGGAAGAAGCAGTATAAACTCCACCAAACTCGTCGTAATGACCCGTGATATATGTTATATCCTTACTATTTTCCAGGTTCTTAGATAGCAAGAATAGGTCGGACAACGACGTGAATGATAACTGCTTTATTCCTTACTCACAGTGCGTTCACAGGGCGTACCAGAACAACACAGAATGCCCATCCCACTTCCGGGGTTTTTCTACTACGGAATTTGAGTTAGCCCAAAATACACAACATCTCTTCCCCTCTTACAATGAACGTGCTATATGCATGAACAACATAGTCTTATGCACCTATAACTTGACATCTTCAAGATCTATCAATAACTACCATTAAACAATTATAATATATGGTCCAGACAATTATGACAATAATATTCCCATGAAACCTTAACTTTGGGTGAGGGTGGACTACCTCGAATTATACCGAATTATAGCGAAAAACCGATGTCGTACGGCATCGTACGGCGTCAACACTATGTTGTTTTCAATAAAAACATGAAGAACTCACGTTTGCGTCAGTCAATTTTAATTTTTATAAAGGATTATTCTCATTTGATGTCTTTAAATTCATCCGCGTTCTGCCATTGAAGCGGGGTGCATTCGAAGACCAGTCGTACAGACGGAAACGTTTTGTGATCAAATCTTTCATAACGAGAATGATTTGAGTGAATTGATTTGAATGAATAATTGAGAAGAAATTTCAGTTCTGAAGGCTCCTTTTGTCCCAAGCAAAGTGACAGATGGTGGGGAGGGGGGATAAAAATTGTAAAATCAATTCACTCAAATCATTCTCGTTATGAAAGATTTGATCACAAAACGTGTGTGGCTTTTTCTTAAATGAACACGTTTGACATTGCTATCGTGTCAGCTTTTAATTATATTGCGCTGTCATGTTAAAGCAAATTAATAAATGCAACAATATTACTTTGCTTTGAAAATACCTGAGTAATAAAATAAAATGGATGGATGGATGAATGATGATCACAATTGAGTATAAAGTCTCCTTTGTAATATATACTCCTTGTAGCCTGTACCCAAAAAGAGGAGTTTCTTTGCATCGAGGTTTATGCAAAGAGCTCACGTAATTATATTGTTGCGTTTTGGTGAAGTGAATGAGTGTTCCGTCTGTACGACTGGTCTTTGAATGCACCCCGCTTCAATGGCAGAACGCGGATGAATTTAAAGACATCAAATGAGAATAATCCTTTATAAAAATTAAAATTGACTGACGCAAACGTGAGTTCTTCATGTTTTTATTGAAAACAACATAGTGCTGACGCCGTACGACATGGGTTTTTCGCTTTCCAAATAAGGGGTCGTCACTAATTATTTGTGTTTAGATAAATGTCTGAGCTATAATGGTGTAATTAATGATTTAAAACTTGAAAGTATCTGTTTATTGTATTCGTTTATATGTTTAATAAAGACAAAGCCATCACAAAACTGTTGTAATTATTTAGATTTTGATCTAAATTAGCCTTGAATAAAGACTAAGCAGTCACATGAATTAACAGAAAAAATGGACAGCCGGACTCGGACTCAGACCCGGACTCGGACTCATGGTCAAGAGGCCGGACTCGGACTCTGACTCGGACTCGGTGCAAAAATCCGACCGAGTCCACAGCCCTAGTACGTATGTATGTATGTATGTATGTATGTATGTATGTATGTATGTATGTATGTATGTATGTATGTATATGTAAATGGGGACAATGGAAACAAGGCACGAGAAGAACAAACCTTCACACCTTCAAACCTGTACCCACGACCTCTGCAGGGTGAGGCAAACGTGCTAACCAATCAAGCACCATGCCACCACCAGTGTCAAAACCATTATTAATAAAATTACTCCCAGTTCTATAAAGATGCTGATACCGTGGGTTATACATATGTACCGTTGCACCTCTAGAAGATAGGCACAAACAACAGTCAGAATCCGTCCCCCACACTGGTAGGCAGAGGGAGGCGACACTCTCATCCATTGGAGTGAACCCAAATGTACAGGCGCCAAGCCGTGGTGCAATAAGTATGCACACACCTGATTTGTGCCTCTCACCCTGGGGAACTCCAGAGTGGAAGCGAGTCCAAACCCTCTGGAGAGAACAGGTGGCAAAGCCCAAGCTGTGAGTGGAGGAGAGCCTGACTATATCTAGTTGGAAACACTCTGACCCTGTTTGTGGAGGCAAGTCCGATTATGTCTAGCAGCTCGAGCTCCTTCCCTGTCAGAGAGGTGACATTTCATGCCCCTAGAGCTAGTTTCTGGAGCCGAGGATCGAACTGCCAATATCTTTGGCCACTGCCCAGCTCACATAGCACCGACACCCTTTTTCTCCTCCCCCAGGTGGTGAGCCCATGGGAAGAGAACCCATGTTGCCTTTTCGGGCTGCATTAGGACGGGGCACCATAGGCCAGTTGGCACTCGCCATCGAGCCTCACCCTCAGGTCTGCCTCCAGAGGGGGGCCGCCCCCTATGACCCGAGTCCAGGCAAGGGAAAGCGTTCACTATGTTATTCATCATAATAAGGGGTCCCTCACCTAGGATATATTTTCTATGGGTGACCCTGCCAGGGGCATGAACCACTTAGCTCCTAGGCTCATAGGGACACGCAAACCCCTTCACCACCCTCATCTCAACCAAATGGTAGTTGGTGTGTTTTTACAATAAAGTCATGGTAGTTGGTGTGTTTTTAGAATAAAAAGACAAAACAAAGCTTTTTATTTTATCAAACACTGTAGCATTGGCAACGTGCTGTTTACGAAGAATGAAGTCATGCTGATTTTCTAATTTTGCAGTACTATTATTCAATAATTTTTAACTTAATGTACTTCATTAAAAAAAAAAAATCCAATTCCAATGTGCCGTTTTCCCAATGTGCTAATGGCCAGCGCTGCGAGAGCCATTTATGGCTGCTCGCAGTTCTAGTCATTAAGGTCCACGGAGTGAGTTATTGATTTTTGAATGTTCAATTTTGGCCCAAGAAAAAAGTGTCAGGTCGGGGGATATGTTCTATGTCTGCATGCACCTCAGAAAGTAGATAGTTGATCCGCTGAGTGCAGGGAATATCTGCCTCTTTCTCAAAGCCACTTCAGATAGTGCCAGTTACCAATGACAGTGACTCTAATAAGGAAAAGGTTTAGGATGGATGGATGGATGGATGGATGGATGGATGGATGGATGGATACAGCATTGTAATTGACAACTGTAGCATTTATTTGGGATGCTAAGATCAAATTCAAGGTATTAAATTTATATACTTATTGTCAGTGTTGGTTATACATAACATGCAACATAACGGGACTTTTTGAGACACTTCTGAACCATATTTCAGGCACTCACTGAATACTATCATTATGTTTTGTGCTCTTCCTCATCCTTACAGGACTTCTTGTATTCTTCAGGTGTTGATTCTTTTTCAGCAAAAAGTTTGCAGTAATCCCAATCAACTTTAGCACAAGCATTGTGGTCTGGATGTACATCCATGCAATCTACAAAACTGCTGCCAGTGCTATCCAAGTCATCAGTATCAGAGTTGGAGTCTGACTCACTATCAATAAACTCATCCCACCATCTCATTTTATTGTTGTCATCCAATTTATCTTCGTCATCTTCACTGCTGCATCCTCCATTGAGGTCCTCTAACGTGACTTCCTCATTGTCCTCCATGTCAACAACGTTGTTGTTAACAGTGTTGACAGGCTGGATTGCGAGTTGTTGCAAAAGCTGTCTCCTGCCACCAAAACTATCCACTAATCCAACATCCACCAGAAATTCAATGGGTTCCAAACCCGCATTCAAAACTGGATTGACTGGTGGAGCATCCCCGTTCATAATTAACCTTGGAAAAAGGTTAAACTGTGGTCCTGCAATGTCATATTGAACTTAGTCATAATATTCATACAATCAGTGTCTAATTTCTTAAGAGGAAAATAAACTCACCCTCAGCAACATTGTTGCTTCTGTCTCCTCTTCCATCCATTTTCCTACAAGAATATGTAAAATCTTGAAATGTTTAAAATTCCTCAATGTATGTAATATGAAGCAATAGCCTGGTGGCTGTAAATTCAGCAATGCATTCTGAAGAGTTTTTTCTTGATGAGATAGGAATCATATAATTTCTATTTTCCAGTTTAGTAAACCAGAAATGCTAGGTTCTTGTATCATCATGGAAAGTTGCAGCATATAGCTCAGTTTCTCTCATCAGTGAATGATCTGTATAATTTAAGATCTTCTGTTGCAAAACAGAGGTACTTATAGTTTCCTCACATGATGTATTTGCAGATTTGCATCATGCCTTTAAATTTGATTGGTCTAGATGAAGTGTTTTCACAGTCTTTCAATATTATGTCATTACCCATTGTCCTTTAATGATGTCATTCATTATAGGCATACGTTTTTTGATCTGTTTATGTTGCTACGATGTCATCATTTTGTAATGGCTTTTGGATTTATTGATATAGAATGAACAGCTCAGTAAAGACACAAGCAGATGTATAATACAGGTATTTTCAAGGACCCCCAAAATATCAATTACTAGCTTTGCATCATAAAATGTGTCTGTTTTACATACTGCAGCAAGTTTTATGACAGTAATGAAACAGTGCTGTTAGTGTTTATTATATATTGTATTGTTATTTGTTATAGATAACAGTTGTCATTAGATCACCATTGTTGTTTGTGGATTATTGAACATATATTAATCTGGTTATGCACCTTGACTTTGTGTAACTACTCTTGTTTCTCACCACTGATGGATAGCAGAGATCGGAGCTTGCCTCAATAAGTTAACTTTCGGCTAATGTCCAACTCCTCTCCTAGTTTCCACTTCCCATCAGTGAGCAGTGGAGGTAAAGCAACCAGCAGTAGAATGTAGCATCTGCGGTGTGTTGTCATCAGTACGAGCGCGACCGTGGGCAACACCAGAGTGGAAGAGAGTCCAATTCCTCGAGAGAGAGAGAGAGAGAGACCCCATACTGTGTGGAAGCATGTCCGAATGTTTAATTGGAACTTCTCTGCCTCGCAAACCAACTCCCTGCTAGAGGTTCTACATTCCACATTCCTAAAGACAGCTTCTGTAGTAGGGGATCGGACCGCCAAAGCCTTTGGCCGGCGCTCAGCTCGCTCTGCACCTGACCCCCATGGCCCCTCCCACAGGTAGTGAACCCATGGGAAGGGGGACTCAGTGGTGCCGACCCAAACAATGTTAGAGCAAAAGGGAGGTCGCAGCCGTCCGTTTTGCTTGCCTCCACCCAGCGCCGACACCAACCAGTCCGTCCATTCTCACCAAATAAAATCATGCCGGAAGGTATGCAGCTTCACCATTGCTACAATATACCTGTATATTATATACACTGAGTTTTAGAACAATACTTACCGGTGGCCATATTCATATTTTCAAAAGTAAAATCACCCAAGCCTGTGGACAAACTATAGCAAGCATTACATACCATGTCAGGTATACATTAAATTGATGATGTTGATCTTAATTTCTCTTTGGTCTTGTTCATGTCCTTGTCCACCTGTTATTTTCTTTCCAACCCAAGGCCGTGTGCAGGCCTTGAGTTTTGCACAAGAAATGACGATCACACTGATATAATTATTTATAACAAAGATAAATAATTGTTGAAAGTTTTACTGCTAAACTTTCATGTGTTATTCGTTGTAAAGTGCATTTTGTCAAATTTATATAGTGAAAAATAATTGTTGAATTATTTTTTAAATTATTATTATATTTACCATTTATTACCACAAACAGCAAAAAGTACCCCAAAAAGGTACCGTTGACTACCGGCATCAATTCCCAAGTATAGCGAATCGGAATAGATTCGTTCGAAGGTGAAAGGGACCCATCCTTACTCACAATAAAGCTGATTGAATGATTGCGTAATGCTCCAACATTCTCCTCCAGGACTGCAGTGAGAGTCGCAGGCTAGCTATTGTATAAGAATGAAGAAAAAGCTCAACCAAGTGAATTAACCCACTTGGATTTGTGTTCTAAAACAGTGATTACCAACCAGTGTGGTGTGGCACATTAGTGTGCTGTGAAGATAATCATGTGTGCTGTGAGAAATTATCCAATTCCACTTGTGAGGTGAATTTTGTTTTTGTTAATTTATTTGTACAACATATAGGAACAGCCAGAACAATTAAATCCTTTTAAACTAGATGACAAAAATTTACTTTTCGTGAATTGTTTTGCTGAATTATGTGCCGTGAGATTTTTTCTTTCAACTCTTAGATGTGCTTTGGCTCAAGAAAGGTTGTAAAACAACGATCTAAAGCAGTGTTTCCCAACCTTTTTGTCTGTTAATCTGTAATCTGACAGTTTTATGCAAAAGTTTGGTCACCCCTGATCATTGTCATGATTTTCCTTTATAAATCATTGATTATTCGGATCAGCAAAAGTTTGCGCACCCCTGATCTTTTTCATGATTTTCCTTCATAAATCATTGATTGTTCGGATCAGCAATCCATCCATCCATTTTCTGAACCGCTTAGTCCCCACGGGGGTCGCGGGAGTGCTGGAGCCTATCCCAGCCGTCATCGGGCAGTAGGCGGGGGACACCCTGAACCGGTTGCCAGCCAATCGCAGGGCACACAGAGACAAATTTGCACTTGCACTCACACCTAGGGACAATTTGGAGTCTTCAATCGGCCAACCAAGCATGTTTTTGGGATGTGGGAGGAAACCGGAGTGCCCGGAGAAAACCCACGCAGGCCCGGGGAGAACATGCAAACGCCACACAGGGAGGGCCGGAGGTGGAATCGAACCCGCACCCTCCTAACTGTGAGGCGGACGTGCTACCCAGTGCGCCACCGAGCCGCCCGGATCAGCAATTTCAGTTAAATATATCATATAGCAGACAAACAGGGATATTTGAGAAGTGAAATGAAGTTTACAGGATTTACAGAAAGTGTGCAATCATTACTTGAACAAAAGTAGGCAGGTGCATAAATTTGGGCACCCCAACAGATAAATCCTCCTTTTGCAGAAATAACAGCCTCTACAGCCATGTCCAAAGTCCGGCCCGTGGGCCAAATCCGGCCCCCGGTCATATTTCATACGGCCCACAGCGTCGGTCTTATAATGTATTATTCATGGCCCGCCTGCACTGCCAAACTGAATAAAATAAATCATGAAACTTGAAACTGTAATTCCTTCTATTACCAGAAGGTGGCAGCACCAGCCCTCTCCGCTCATTTCTGCCATGGCGACTGCAATGAAAACGAGGAAAGTTGACATTGAGGGCCGTCGGTTTCAAGAGAAATGGTAATTACATTACTTCTTCACTGAAAATCAAGGCAATTGTGTTTGTCTAATTCGTAAAGAGACTGTTGCCTTGTTTAAGGATTTCAACCAAAAGAGACACCATCAGACTAAAGATGCTAACACATACGACAAGCTAACAGGGAGTGACCGCGCTGATAAAGTGAAGCAGCTCCAAGCTGAACTGGCATCACAACAGCGATTCATCACGTGGGGCTGAGTCAAAAGGAAATCAAAAGTAAAAATTACTTAATACTGCGCATGTTCGGTTGACTGATTGATTTGACGGCTGCGTGTGGACCAAGGCGGAAGTAATCTGGGGAGAGGACGCTGGCGCTGATTGTTCGCCGCTTCTCCACCAGAATTGGTTTAGTTTTAGTGTTTTTATTTATTTATTTATTTTAGCCATTATTAAAGTTGAGTTTTTAGCTTCTAGTTTTAGTGTGCAGTGCGCCTGGACCGCGGCGAACCGCGGCGAACCTCCACAGAGCCGGCTGCCTACTACGGCGCGCCCACACCACCACCCCCCGCCAAGGCATCCTGGCTAGCCTAGCCAATGGCTAACACTCAAGTTCAGTGTTCTCCAACCGGCACTATGTTAACTTTCTCCATCCCCCGCTTGCTGGAGCTGAGTAATCACACCATTCCAGGGTGTGTCTCAGTCATCAAACAACTCGGACTTCTCCGCAGACCACGTTACATCCACAGAAGCACCCGTCGTAACTTTGTTTTCTCCCAACCCGTCCATAACACTGTACCATTCATCTGCTCCTCCTCCGCCCGACACCCCGTCGCATGTACAACACGTCATCAGATACCTGGCGCACTTGGATCTTATTGTAGCAACTATGCAGGGCTGCAGTACTCCAGGTGGCCTGGAAAACATGGTGCGGACTTCACTCCTACACGGAGCGGACTCCGACACAAGACGGACACCGGACCGGGTTGCCGGGAAAACACGGAGTGTTAATTTCTCCAGCACGGGACGGACACCAACACGGAGTGGATTTCACTCCAACACAGCGTGGACTGCACTGCATGTGGCACAGAAAACGTGGAGTGGATTTCTCTCTACTTCGCCCCCTACCTAAACACAGCCCCACAGCTACAATCAAAATGGATCTCCTCAACATCCAAGCACTCACCCGTAAATCATCATTTATTCACGACCTCATCCTGGACAAAGGCTTAGACATAATGTGCCTGACTGAGACCTGGCAACCACCGGATGTCTATCAATCCCTCAATGAAGCCTGTCCCTCTGGTTATAAATACATAACTAAACCTCGCAGCACTGGCCGTGGCGGTGGCCTGGCTGTACTCCACCGTCTTGATCTAGAGCTGTCCCCCCTCCCTCTACCTGATCACTACTCATTCGAATCCCTTGCATTCAAATGTAAACCTCCATATCCTATCACAGTTTTACTTATTTACCGCCCTCCTAAACCAAACTCCTCTTTCATTCCAGAACTACACGATCTACTCACTACCCTCTGTACCTCCACTTCCTCTAATCTAATCATATTAGGTGTGTTAGGGTAGTGCTCACTCTAACTTATTTTGCAAGAACCACACTGGAGACAAGTTAGTCGTTTCAGACACCTGCAGGCGGAGAGTTCACTCGTCGCTGTGCTTACAGCGATGGTCGAATGAAGTCTGACTCAGGCCTCATCAGGTACATATTTATTGAGAAGAAACACAGTGGGGTTGAAAGTGGGGGTGTGGGAACACAGGATGGGGTGAAGCCGCTCCCCTGCTGATCAAAGCATAGCAGGGGGCCTTTTACGACTTTGTGGAAACAAAGCAACTTTGATTGCTTCCTCTGCAGCTAGTCAATCAGGTGAAAAGATCTTAGCACTTTGGTCTACTACTTTTGTTAAGACAGGACAAGCTAGGTAAATTATTACAGGTTACATTCCAACATAATCATACGATGAAGATATTCTGCAAACCCTAACATATCCCCCCTGTTTTATCATATGAGTATGTCAATCCCGATCAATCAAACATAAGAAAGAAAATACAATGACAGCAATAACTTCCAGTGAAGACGAGGTATTTCCCTCAATGCTCCAGTCCAAATTTTGTGTGCAA
This sequence comes from Syngnathus acus, assembly GCF_901709675.1. Taxonomy (NCBI): domain Eukaryota; kingdom Metazoa; phylum Chordata; class Actinopteri; order Syngnathiformes; family Syngnathidae; genus Syngnathus; species Syngnathus acus. The sequence goes on along the minus strand of NC_051089.1, from coordinate 19,435,615 downwards.
CTGAAAAACCTGCGGCCAGATTAAATGCAGGAAAAGAGTTACACGGCCCCTCTGCCTTAGGCGACCAGAATGTTATCAATAAAAAAAGAAAAAGAAAAACACAGAAAGAGTACATCATTGTACCCATCACTTGCAAGGCATTTTCGATGGTCAAATCATCACGTTTCTGTAAAATAATGCTGAGCTAAACAGCATCTACGCAATCCACGTCTCGCAGCACATCATAGTCATCCCATCCGTCACCTCTAAGAAGTTGTATATGTACTTGTGCCACGGTAGAAGACACAAACCTTGTCACAGCAGACTTCAAACACGGGATAACACAGGTCGTAAACAAGCACAACAATACCAGCACAGCAAGCACAGGAGTCACAAGTTACAACAGCAACTGCCACCACGCGCCAGAGAATAGCCATGAAAAGAAATCCCATTGATGTGGGATGTTATCCTCCGACATGGCCTGCTGTAAATTCCTCAGTGAGTTCATGGCTTCCTTGATGTGCGTGTCGTTATCTCCTGGAATGTATGTGCAACAGGAAGTCCCAATGATGTGGCACACACCACCTTGTGCTGCCGTCAACAAGTCCAGAACCATCCTGTTTTGCAAGACCATTAGTCTAATAGCCTGGATCTCTCTATTTTGTCCATCATCGACTTGCAGTGAGAGGTTCACAAAGGATTGAAAACGATAGTTCAGTGTCTCGATGAAGAGAGATTGTTTTCCAACTCCGATCCAAGGAAAAAGCGCATGAACAACTTTGTTTCCGACAGGCCATATTCTATGGTCGTCCGGAATGTTCGCACCCCAGACAGGGTCATGGGGGTCAAAGGTTGTAATCGCCCTGCGTCGACGTCCAGAAGAGTTGTGTGCTGTCGTCAGCTGACGATGTTGTATCCTGTAGGTGTGGTCTGTCACCCACACTGGTGCACACACTGGTGCCACACCAGTTGGCGGGCAGCATCGGATAAACCTTGTGACCACAAAGCCACCAGCCATTCTGTATGAAGTATGTTCCGTTTGATGGTGCAGCCATGTTGGTCGGAAAGCCCTCACCACCTGCAATGGCTCTCTTATCCTGACACTCAGTGGCGATGTCCAAAGCTCCAATCCAGTTCCCTCCTGGAGAGCAGTCTCTGTCAATGCATTTGTGGGTCTCACTTCCTTGGATGTAACACGTATAGTTCACTCCAGGTGGCCGCTCCGTGAAGGCCACCTGCGGCAATGTTCGCCCTTTAACAGTCACATTGAGATTTGTCCAGAAAAGCTGATCACAGGTACCTTCCGCAAGTCCAGGGTGGGACGGGTCGGCATCACTGACTGTGACAGCACGGTGTTGATATCCAACTCCTCCCATGGATGCCATGCATTTCGCTTCAGTGACATTCATTGCTCTGGCCTCCAAGTGAACTTGTGTAGAGGAAGGAGGGAGTTTGGAACACACATAGCAACCCTCCTGTGTGTGCGATCTCACAGTGAATTTGACGTAGCGGTACCACGTGTTGGTTTCGTATAGGTTTCTGGGGTCCCATGACCAGTCCTCAAAGTTCTCATCGTGTGACCATCGTTTTCCACGGTCAACATTGTCACTTGGTCTGTTCAGTTGAGTCCATAGACCATAGCACGCTCCAACCACAACGCAGCAGAGGATCCATCTGGCATATGGAGCCCCGTTGCTACTAGGATGGCAGAGACACCGGGACATCCCCTCGCCTAGCGGAGTGGGGATCGTTGTTTTCTTCACCAACATTGAGACGTCCCACCCTAAACGATAGGACCCCTTTGAAGTTAGCCTTCCCCACCACTCCGAATTAGGGGTCCAGCACTCTCTGCAACTTGCAGTGGCTGAGGTGAATCCAGCTGGGCCGTTCAGCGATCTTCACTGCGGTGGGGGTAGTCAGCAAGACTTGGAATGGTCCCTCCCACCGTGGGTGGCCCAGTTCCTTCTTTTGATGACTTTGATGTAGACCCAGTCTCCTGGTATGACGGGGTTGTCGACCTGTGAGGATGAAAGATCAGGCGGCAGTAAATTTGCATTGACACCTCTGTCAGTCTGAGCGTTCTAATCATGTAATCTGCCAGGGACTGTTCTTCGTCTGCTTCTTGCATATATTGTATCATTCACCAGTCAATTTTATTGCCCTTTTGAATTGGGCAAATAAGAGTGTTTGCGAGAAGTGTTTGAGCACTTCCGAATGACTCCTCCTGACCAAAGACCATTTATGACAGAGGCTATCCCATTTATTGCCTCCTGTGTTAAAGGAGATTCTCTGATCTTGGTTACTGGAGGAACGGACCTTAAGTCCTGTAGCAGATGGTTCCTTTGCCCATCCCCTTATCAGTTAAATAATGTTGATTAGCCAGGGAAACGCATAAGCCCTTCCAAACAGATACACCACTTCCTCATGGCTTCTTCAGTCACTTTTCAATCATCTTCCAATTGTTTACAGCAAAAGTTTGAGAAAAAAAAAATCTAACTCAATGGTACAACGCCATATGTATTCGAGAATCTATATGTAGTAAAGCGTTGTATATATTTTTTGTTTTTATCTCCCACTCTCTACAACATTCCCCCACCTTCTGAGGCTTGGCGACGCCCATGTCTCACACCTTGACAAACTTTTTGGGAGGATGTGTTCTTTACCACATATGACTCTATCATCATTTAATTTGACTTCCTTTCCAAAACGCTTCTAAGTTTCCCAGTTCACACATCTTCTGCATGTGTTACTGGTTCTCCAGTTTTTTTTTTTTTTTTAGTTAATTAGCAATCCAAAAGCAACCTTTTTATTTCCTTTATGTATTTATTTCTTCCTTAGCATTTAACGTACTCAAAATCACTCTTTCTTCAAAGTCGCTCTACTAATTTTCGATAGAAGTGTCCAACAACGCCAACCATTCAACCTGTATTTTCCCTTCATTCAGGCAATCAGTCATCAATGCTCATTTGCATCTCACACGCAGTCTCCAAGAAGGAGACTTTCTATCACATCGGTCCCAATTCATCCAAGCTCACCACACAACATTCACATACCGTTTTCATCTCAAGGTTCCTGATAGAACAATCCACCAATCCAAAAAAAACAACTCAACACGCAAAAAAACTGCTGGCAATCAATCAGGAGTTTTCCTTCGTTTTTAAATTTGAAGAACCCAGTCTCTCAGATTCAGCTCGCATATAGAAGTTTGTATAATCTTATAACACAACCAGTCAATTATTTCTATTAAATGTGAATGTCTTAAATTCACAATTTTGATTCTTCCAATTCCTGAAAGCATGTTCTGTCGTTTCTTACTTAACATGCACTAGTGTGGATCAGTTTCTGCTCGCAAACAGATTTCTCTCTTTTCCTCTCATTTTTATCTTCCAAAAGCGTTCCTATTCTGCGGTGCAAATTGGATAGACCACAGTCTAGCAAATTTCTGTACACTAAAAGTTTAGCCAATTTTCATCATTTTAACACACATGCACAGCTCTCGCGCGCGTAAGGTAGATCCCAGCACCAATGATTCGTCACAGGCTGGCCATTTCCTGTGGTCGACCATGAGCTGGTCCCTCCCACGCACACGAGGACAGCACATTCTAAGTTTTATTTATCTTCTAGAAGCCTGTTGGATTTGGTCCACAATTTAGGGAGCGCTATCTGCGCCTCACGGCAAAAGCCATTGCCAATCACCTGTTATCCAATTTACTCACTGCGTGCTCGTTTAATTTCTTCAGATTTAGGAAAATGCAAAGACACTGAAGCAGAAATTAGACTTACACAGGTTGGTTGAGTTCAATCACAATTCTTGTTAAGAAAGCTCTGTTTTTCAGGAAAGTACAATACAGCGCTGGGCCTTTCAAGAGCAGAAAGTCTCCATTCAGAAAAGGCAACGTTCAAGGTTCTTTGGTCAGCTTATATTCAGTTGCACAGGCCGGTGTGGGGCGAGTTTGATGGGTGATGAGTCGTTGGGGTGGGGCGAGTTCGCAGTAGAGTTTGATTCCATGGGAGTGGGTGCTGGTTATGGACGATTTGGTGTGTGTGTGGAGGCTGTTGTCTTCCATCCCGTCTTTCGGCCTTGGTGATCGTCTTTGGCCGAGTCCTTGGCTGTCTCCCTCTGGCACCAGCTGGTTTTATCTCCAAGTTACCTTCCTGTAAACATTCTGCTCCATTCTTACACTGTCGCACCTCATCCATTCGTCATTCTTTCAATTTTGTCATTTTGTACGGAAGCTTTTTGGCTGTCACATCATTAATCTATTACTGTTCCCTGACTATGCAAAGTTAGTTCTTTTGATACTCCATGTCTTTGCTCACATCATTATATTCTTAGTTTAATCATGCTTCCCACCATATCTTTTCTTTGTTAGGCAAAATATTTCCCTCTGTGCAGAGCGTTCAGTAGTAATCTAAAAGCTGGCGTCCCGCATTAGGCGACATATGACGTTTAATCAAAACACAAGATATAATCAAGTACTGAACGGTCAAGACGACTCTGGCCGTGTCCATGATTTAGAGAAAAAACATCAGGCATGCATTACACAGTTCCTTAAGGGTCATTAAGCTATTTAGGCAACATATCAAAAGACATTTATTTTGCAGTGCACAGAAATACATATTGAATCGTGAAGTTGTAGCAACCTCTGTTATTATCTTATATCAAAGAATGTCTAGTTATGTCTGCTTTATTGGTTGACTCCATGAATATACTTGTCTGCTTATATACTTTATCCAAAGAGATGTGAGCGTATCTGTTATTGTGGCTAGGCGGGTTTTGTGTCTTTTGACCCTATTCCTTCAAGCCAGTTGCATTCATTTACCACTTGATTTGCAAATTTTAACTTTAGTGTACATACACAATTTGATCTCTGGTCATTTGTCATTGGGCATGCAACAGCATTGTCATACTCCTTGCATGGACAGGAGCTCTAACAATCTAAAAACGTTCTAATAATCTGACAATGACATGTCTTGCTTTCATATGGACATCTGTTATTTCTTCTTAATTTGGTATTTTAGGTTTATACAATTTTTTTTTTTTTCTTTGAGGATCCTCAATGCAGGTTTAAATTGACCTTCCACCAAATTCTCTTTGCAGTCAATTTATCCTACCAGTCGCACTCTCAACCACACAAACTCCAGCGCTTTTTATTTTTAGGCCTATCCAGGATGGGTGTAAAACCCTCCCAAACAGCTTGGAAGAACGGACAAAAAAAAGAATCTACGCCCTTCTTCAATTAGGAAAAAGAAACTCTGTTTTTCTTTTCTTAGCCCGTTCCTTCCACTGGGACTTGAACCCAAGCTGTTCTTTGGCCGGAGAAACGTACAAAGAAAAATCTACACCCTTCATTGATTAACAAAAAAGAAGCCCCGTATTTCTTAGCACGTTCCTTCCACTGGGACTCTAACCCAAGCCAGATCCCTCAGCTTGGAAAAACAGACAAAGAAGAATCTACGCACTTCTTTGATGAACGAAAAAGAGGCTCTGCTTTTCTTAGTCTGTTTCTTCCCCTGGGACTTGAACCCAAGCTATATTCCGTGCACCTCTACCTTTTACGCGTTTCACAACAACACAATCACACAACTTTAGGGCGTTAACTTACTTGACCCCTGGTTCGTTGCACTGCCGGGTCCCGTCAATCCACCTCTGTCAGACGAAGGCAGACCTAAGACGCTGGCCCAGCGAAGGATTTCCTTCCCAGGTCTTTCTTTACCAGGTCCTCCTAATGGACGCTGGCCCGTCGACGGTGTACAGCGCGTCGTCCTCCGTCAGCCAGATGGCGGATATGAGGGTCCCGGGTTTCGGCACCAAAATGTTAGGGTAGTGCTCACTCTAACTTATTTTGCAAGAACCACACTGGAGACAAGTTAGTCGTTTCAGACACCTGCAGGCGGAGAGTTCACTTGTCGCTGTGCTTACAGCGATGGTCGAATGAAGTCTGACTCAGGCCTCATCAGGTACATATTTATTGAGAAGAAACACAGTGGGGTTGAAAGTGGGGGTGTGGGAACACAGGATGGGGTGAAGCCGCTCCCCTGCTGATCAAAGCATAGCAGGGGGCCTTTTACGACTTTGTGGAAACAAAGCAACTTTGATTGCTTCCTCTGCAGCTAGTCAATCAGGTGAAAAGATCTTAGCACTTTGGTCTACTACTTTTGTTACGATAGGACAAGCTAGGTAAATTATTACAGGTTACATTCCAACATAATCATACGATGAAGATATTCTGCAAACCCTAACAAGGTGATGTTAACATCCATGTCGACACCCCCTCCCGCCCCCCTGCCTCTGACCTGTTGCAACTATTGGACTGTTTACACCTTACCCAACATGTAAATGTCCCCACACATGACAAAGGGCATACACTTGACCTTGTCATCTCCTCATCGGCCATAAGCAACCTGCAAGTTCACGAGGTCGGTGTGTCTGACCACAAACTTATTCAAATGGAACTTCCTTTCCCACACCCCCACTCCAAACCCAAGCGGCAAATCTCATTCAGAAATTTCAAAAACATCAACCAAGACACTATAGCACAGGACCTCCAGCTTCTCTCCTCCTCCTCTGCAACCTTTACATCAGTCAGCAAGGCAGTGGACCATTACAATAACTCTTTGGCCAAACTTCTAAGTATCCACGCCCCCCAAAAAACCAAAACAGTCACCTTTTCACGCTCAGCCCCCTGGTACACCAGTGAGCTGCTCTGATGAAGTCAACTGGACGCATCCTGGAGTGTCGTCTTAAAGCCTCAGGACTGACCGTGCACAAACAGGCCTACAAAGAACATCAGAAGGCCTACTCAAAAGCCCTTGGGACTGCACGTGCCCAGTTCTATTCCAATATCATAAACAATACCCCTGGAAATTCAAAACAGCTCTTTTCAACCATCAACCACTTTCTCAAACCCCAACCCACCACTCCAACAGAATCCTCAGAGGTAGTGTCCAATAACTTTATGACCTTCTTTACCGCTAAGGTTGACAACATCCGCACCCAGCTCCTCTCCTCTTCTTGCCCCACCACTTCACCTCCTCCCCCCTTCCTTCCACCCGGGACAGTCCAGCCTCTCCGCTGCTTCTCCCCTATCTTGCAGTCGGAGGTAGAGGACATCATCAAAAAGATGAAACCCTCCACATGTGCCCTGGACCCTTTCCCCACAGCCCTAATTAAACAACAAACCTCAGCCATTAGTCCCCTAATAACCAATGTCATCAACATCTCACTCCAGTCTGGTTCTGTACCCCCTGCATTGAAGACTGCCATTATTACCCCCCTGCTCAAAAAACCCTCACTTGACCCGGACAACCTTGCCAACTGCAGACCAATATCTAACCTCCCGTTCCTCTCCAAAGTTCTGGAAAAAGTGGTAGCTGCCCAACTTCACACTCATCTCACCCGCAATAACATCGCTGAGAAATTTCAATCCGGGTTTCGCTCTGGCCACAGCACTGAAACAGCACTTGTTAGGGTCACCAACGACCTTCTCATGGCTGCCGATGCAGGCTCCCCGTCACTTCTCATCCTGTTGGATCTGTCCGCTGCATTTGACACTGTCCACCACAATATCCTCCTTAACCAACTTCACGCCACTGGATTCTCTGGCACTGCTCTAACCTGGCTTCAGTCCTACCTCTCGAACCGGACCGAGTACGTTTCCCTGGGGGGGAAAAAATCCGACACTCACACTGTCACCTCCGGTGTCCCCCAGGGATCTCTACTCGGTCCTACCCTCTTCACTCTCTACATACTACCCCTCGGCAATATAATCAGGAAGTTCGGCATCTCATATCATTGTTATGCGGACGACACCCAGCTATACCTCAAACTTGACCCCCCGCCCTCCATAACCCAGCCTTCTCCATCTCCCTCATCCACCCTCTCCCTGTGTCTGGAGGAGATAAAGGCGTGGATGAATCTCAGCTTCCTGCAAGTTAACAGTGACAAAACCCAAGCCATGTTAATTGGCACTCCCCATCAGATCCATACCTGCCCAATAATAAGCATCTTATTCGCCGGTCTCACTATTCCCCTCTCAGCCACTGTCACCAACCTGGGTGTGAAACTGGACCCTCAACTCAACCTTGAGTCACACATAAAACACATCTGCAAAACCTCCTTCTTCCACCTCAGAAATATTTCCAAACTCCGCCCCACACTTACCCTGACGGATGCTGAGAAACTTGTCCACGCCTTTGTCTCCTCAAGGCTAGACTATTGTAACGCACTCCTCATCGGGATCCCTAGCAAGAGCCTCCAGAGGCTTCAGTACATTCAAAACAGCGCTGCTAGGATCCTGATGAGGGTGCGGAAAAGCAATCACATCACACCCATCCTCCGTTCTCTGCACTGGCTCCCCGTCAAATTCCGAATTGATTATAAGATCGCCCTCCTCACTCACCATTGTATCCTCGGACATGCTCCCCCATACCTCAAAGAACTCCTTGCCCCAAAACCTGCCTGCCACCCGAAGCCTCCGCTCATCCAATTCACACCTCCACGTTCCGAAAACCAAGCTGCGCACCATGGGCGACCGGGCCTTCTGCCATACAGCCCCTACACTGTGGAACTCCCTCCCCGACCACCTAAGAGCACCCCAATCCACTGACTCTTTCAAAACTGGACTTAAAACTCACCTCTTTACGTTAGCATTTCCGTAATTTTTCTCATATCTTGGTTGTCGTCCAGTTGTTTTAAACTTGTCCTTGTTTTGTTTTCTTGTTTTTTATCTGCCATGTAGCACTTTGAGATTCCCCCGAATGTAAAGTGCGTTATAAATATAATTTATTATTATTATTATTAATATTAAATATTACGAAGTGGCCATTTTAATACTGTTGAAGTTATGAACCTGTAGACGTGACACAAACTATTACTTTCTGAAAAATATTGTAAATGACAAGAGCAAAATTCACTTGTTTTAAGTTTTAATAATAACAGACAACTTTGCATTACTTATAACTCCTGTTTAAAATGTTCATGAGGCAACAATAATTTTAAACTCTTGTAAATTAACTTATTTCATACAGTTTGTTCAATGTTATCTGACTCTTCAGATATGAATGAAAGGCAGAATTTGTGTTTATAAAGTTGTTCACATCTGCCTGAGTGGCTTATATTTGGTTAGTTTGTCATTTAAAAAATAAAGACAAATGGGACAATGAAATGTGTTTCATAACAGTATGTATTTGCATGAAATTTCTGTAGTTAAAAAATGTCTGAAAAAACTATTGGCCCCGGGGCCCCTTCACTTTATCAAATCTGGCCCTCCTTGCAAAAAGTTTGGAGGTCTTCCAATGAGAGTCTGAATTCTGGTTGAAGTTATTTTGACCATTCTTCTTTATAGCGAAATATATACGTATTTCGTTATATATTTCGTTATATAGTATATATACCGTATTTTCCGGACTATATATATTCCAATGAGTCTGAATTCTGTTTGAAGGTATTTTGACCATTCTTCTTTATAGCGAAATACATATTTCGTTATATATATATATATATATATATGTATATATGTATATATATATATATATGTCAAAGTCAGCTTTATTGTCAATCCCTTCATGTGTCAAGACACACAAAGATATGTACAGTGCCTTGCGAAAACGCTCTCCATCCAACCTCACTGAGCTCAAGCTGTTTTGCAAGGAAGAATGGGCAAGAATTCCAGTCTCTCGATGTGCAAAACTGATAGAGACATACCCCAAGCGACTTGCAGCTGTAATTGCAGCAAAAGGTGGCGCTACAAAGTATTAGCGCAAGGGGGCCGAATAATATTGCACGCCCCACTTTTCAGTTTTTTATTTGTTAAAAAAGTTTAAATTATCCAATAAATTTCGTTCCACTTCACGATTGTGTCCCACTTGTTGATTCTTGACAAAAAATTTAAATTTTATATCTTTGTTTGAAGCCTGAAATGTGGCGAAATGTTGAAAGGTTCAAGGGGGCCGAATACTTTCGCAAGGCACTGTATATATAAGATACCTTGCTCCTTAATCACCTCGGCATTGCTGGACTTCTTGCGTGTACCTGGTGCTGGGTTTGGCCGCTTGATCATATTGTCAACTGAGAAGGCAACACCTGGTGTTGAGCTGCTGGTGTCCTTCTTACCTTCTTTGGTTTCTTTCCCTTTGGTCTTGGTTTATATATACGTATATATATATATATATATACATATATATATATATATATATACGTATATATATATATATATATATATACATATATATATACATACAGTGCCTTGCGAAAGTATTCGGCCCCCTTGAACCTTTCAACATTTCGCCACATTTCAGGCTTCAAACAAAGATATAAAATTGTAATTTTTTGTCAAGAATCAACAAGTGGGACACAATCGTGAAGTGGAACGAAATTTATTGGATAATTTAAACTCTTTTAACAAATAAAAAACTGAAAAGTGGGGCGTGCAATATTATTCGGCCCCTTTACTTTCAGTGCAGCAAACTCACTCCAGAGGTTCAGTGAGGATCTGTGTTGTTAGTCACCTAAATTTTGAACAGAGGCTGTGATGTACCGAAGTCAAATTCCTAGTTTTATTCAAACATGGCGAATAAAAATTCTTGAATCTTGAAAGCAAGTTTTGTATTTCATTTGGAAGTCAAGGCGCCAGAGTCTGGAGAAAGGCTGGAGAGGAGCAAAATCCAAGTTGTTTGAAATCCAGTGTGAAGTTCCCACAGTCAGCGATGGTTTGGGGAGCCATGTCAGCTGCTGGTGTTGGTCCACTGTGTTTCATCAAGTCCAGAGTAAATGCAGCTGTGTACCAAGAGATTTTAGAGCACTACATGTCTGCTGAAAAGCTCTATGGAGATGATGATTTTATTTTCCAGCATGATCTGGCACCTGCCCACAGTGCCAAAACCACCAGTAATTGGTGTACTGACCATGGCATTAATGTCTTCGATTGGCCTGCCAATTCCCCTGACCTGAACCCCATAGATAATTTGTGGGGTATTATGAAGAAGAAGCTGAAAGACACCAGACCCAACAATGCAAATGAGCTAAAGGCCGCGATTGAAGCATCCTGGGCATCCATAACACCTCAGCAATGCCACAGGCTGATTGCCTCCATGCCACGCCGCGTTGATGCAATAATCCGTCCAAAAAGATTCCCAACCAAGTACTGAGTGCATTAATGGACATTTTCAAATGTTTGATTTTGTTTTGCTGTTATAAATCTTTTTTCTTTAACTTGGTCTGAGGAAATATTCTAATATTTTGAGATAGGATATTTGAGTTTTCTTAAGATGTATGCCATAATCAGCAATATTAAAATAATAAAAGGCTTGCAATTAGGGGTGTAAATCGCGGGTTTTGTCACGATACGATATCATATCGATACAAAGGACCACGATACGATTATTGCCGATATCTTAAAGCCTGCTGTGATTCATTCACGATACATCACGATATAGTGCTCCACGATCGATATTTTTATTTTATTTTATTTTTTTAAATAAAAAATATAGAACAATATCCTGATTTATAACAATTAATACGCAAAATCAACAAGGTACTGCAAACTCTTTATTTAGGAAATTACAAGAGTATTGTAGTATACAAAGTGCTTATTTTAACACTGAACTTTATCGAATTCCTATATTTTTTCTCATATAAGTAAAGAAAAATGAATATGCTTTCTTTTTTTGTAATACCATTAACTTTAAAGTGCATTACTGAACTATTTATTTACAATAATTTTAATTGTCCGTTGAGCCATCTTTTCTTTGGAATCCAAAGTGCTTCCAAACGAATGACTTGAAGCCCAAAGGGGAGCGAATTTCCTCGTCTTCTTGGACACTAGCCATAGCACCAGCCCAGGAGCCGCGTAGTTGTCGGCTCCCCTTTCACGTGCCTGCTCTGCTCACAACACAGCACGCCGCGTACTGCTCCCGGAAAGAGGAAGCAAGCAACAATGAACTGGATTTCAAAATAAAGTCGCGTCTAATGTCCGAGGTCAAACACGGCGATATAAATCGATGTTTACGTTTAGCATCGATGCCAATAAATCGTAGAGCATTATATCGATTAATCGATGTGTATCGATGAATCGTTACACCCCTACTTGCAATATTTCAGTTGATTTGTAATGAATCCAGAATGTATGACATTTTTGTTTTTTTAATTGCATTACAGAAAATAAAGACCATCACAATATTCTAATTTTCTGAGACAGTCCTGTATATATATATGTATATATATATATATATATACATATACATATAGTACATATATATACATATATATAGTACATATACATATATATATATGTATATATATATATATATATATATATATATATGCGGCAGTTAAGTCCATGTATACCACTCCAGCTTTCTCCTTATCCTGGAAGCTGTTCTCGATGTCTTGGGAGAGTAGGGTAATCTGGTCTGCTGTTGACCTTCCTCGACAGAAATCAGCTTGTTGCCGTGGGAGTTGTGAGTCCACCACTGGCTCTATGCGGCTGGTAAAAAAAGGACTCATCTGGTAGAGCAGAAAGGACTTTTTATTTTTTGTCTATTTGTTTTTGCTTAGGGTTCGTTGTTTTTCTGCATGTTCAACTATCTTTTCCTCCACATAGAGGCCCTTTCGGCGGCGGACAGCATTCATATATTTGAGTGCCTGGTTAGATGAGTCTGCCTTTTCCCCAAAGTGCAGGTATTCTTCCTCAGTGGTAGGAACCCAGTATGGATCGCTGCTGATCACCTGAGAAAGGTGTGAAGGGAGAAAGGTGTTATTCTACAATGGCAATATTGGATGTCAACAGTATATTATTGTTATTAAAAAGAAAAACACTATGCAGGTATTTTGCAATTTTGCTGGTATTTTTGGTAACTTATAACGGAAATTTTATGATTTCATGTCAATGGGGGGGCTTTTGCCTTAAGATGAGAATCTGTGATGATGAACCTACAAAAAAGCTGGGCTTCCGTTTTTTTTATCCCAAAAACAGTTTTCCCCAAATTCATACATTTTCAGCAAAAATTTCACCATTCATTCTCAACGGCATATTCAACATTTTACATTTAGATTGTTCCCATTTGAAATTCACAGCATTCAGCTCATTCAAACCACCGGTAGAATGATTTTTAACATTCCCAAAATTGCTACGTAGTAAAATTACATTTACCCCTTCAAAATACCCACAAAATTTTAAAGAATTTAGTTTTCCCTTCTAATTTCTATATTTTTTGACCGATTCAAACCGTTCCGACTATTCAGCTTATGCCTACTGATTGCCTTACCAAAAACTCTACATTTTTCTCTTTACAAGACCCACAAATATTTTGGACTCATTCAGTCTTCTAATTTCTACATTTCTTGACTGATTCAAATCATTCCATCTTTAAACTATTGAGCTTATGTCTACTGATTCCAAGAATTCTCCCTTACCAAAAAAATCTACCGTAATTTTCGGACTAAAAGTCGCTCCGGAATATAGGTCGCATTAGCCATAAAATGTACAATAACGTGGAAAAAAACATACCGTTTTTTTTCCATGTATAATGCGCAAAATTTAACTAATTTATTGTCCTAAAATCTGGGGTGCGCATTATACATGGGTACAATTTTTTTTTTTTTTGACACGTCAGCTATATAAAGAGCGAGAGTTCAGTTCTCTACCTAAATGCGTATTACAGGTAATATTTTATTTCACAACACTTTGCCTTGTTCCTTTCTTCTCTGCTGTTCACTTCAAACACGCTCCATACGAACACAATGCTCTCGTATCAGACGCTTGCTCGATCACCTGCTCGTTTGCTGTCACAATGTACCCTACACAAATCCGAAACATTTCTTCGCTATCGAGTTTGCTAGCGCATGCGCAGTGATACTGACCGGCAGAATAACATCCGGTTGTTCCCAAAGATGATCTTTTTTCTGAAATAATTTTACGTTTACGGACTTAAGTAGGAGTCAAAATTTGGGTGCGTATTATACATGGATACAGGCTTTTTTCCAGCATCGACATGCCATTTTTAGGGTGCGTATTATACATGGGGGCGCATTATACATGGAAAAAAACGGTATATAAGTCGCTCTGGAGTATAAGTCGCATTTTGGGGGGAAATTTATTCTACAAAATCCAACACCAAGAACAGACATGAACGAGCAACAACAGGCTAAACGATAGATATGCTAACGTGACATAAACACAAACGAAGAGCTGAGAACGGGCCTGACGTAACATTCAGAGTTATTAAAAAAACCTATTACATAAATAACACGTTTATAAAACCATCTGTGTCACTCCAATTCATTAAATCCATCGATCGTCCTTTGTCAACAATGGGTGCGCTTGCACTTCAAAATATTCCACAGGCCCATATAACGATATATAAATTAGATATCAAATAACTATTATATAAGCAATAATATTATCAAACCATCTGTGCACTCTGAATCATTAAATCCATCGATCAAATTCCTCGTCCTTTGTCAACAACGCCGCGCGTGCGCCCTGACATCAGCCTCGTCATTATTCCACGGATCTAGTATATAACTATATTGTAGCGTTAACAAAGTACAAGGAAAGACGTGGGTTTGGTAAACGGCTATTTATTTAACAAAACAAACTTCCAGGCGCGTGGCGGCGTGGACTTCCAGCCACGGAGGTGGAAGAGAGATCCATAGAATAGGACCGGGCGTGCGTAATAAAAGCCATGACCGAGCCCCATCCACCGTCCCCGGACAGCCACCTGGCCGAGCGCCGGCCCCCACCTTCTATCCACGGAGGTGAAAGAGAGCTCCGTAGAGTAGGACCGGGCGTGCGTAAAAGTCATAATAGTTTTTCAAACCTTCTGTGTCACACCAAATCCTTAAATCCTTCAAACTCTTCGTCCTCCGTGTCACTTAGAAACAAAGCCGCTAATGATGCCGGTAGTACGTGGGGCCCTTCGTCATCTTCGTCATCCCGTGATCTATCTTTGTCCTTTTTGTAAACAACCGCCACGCCACGCTGCTGACGTCACTTGAAATTCAAATTACAGTAATCCCTTGCTACACCGCGGTTCGTTTATCGCGGTTTCACTTTTTTTTTTTTTTTGAAGGTTTTTGAAAAAATTCACATATAAGTCGCTCCTCATTATAAGTCGCCCCCCCTCACCCAAACTATGAAAAAAAACGCGTCTTATAGTCCGAAAATTACGGTACTTTCTCCCCATTACAAGTATTTGGATTCATTCAGTTTTTCCCCTTCCACATTCTTCACCCGATGAAACTCGTTACCACTTTAAACTGTTCATTTTATGCCTACTGATTCCAAGAATTCTCCCTTACCAAAAGTTCTTAATTCTCCCCATTACAAGACCCACAAGAATTTGGACTCCTTTAGTTTTCCCCCTTTAATTTCCACATTTCTTGACAGATTCAAACCGTTCCACCTTTTAATTATTCAGCTCATGTCTACTGATCTTCCATAATATTTCCCATACAATTGGGGCAAAAAAGTAGTCAGCCACCAATTGTGCCTTTAATTTTCATCATTGGTACACTTCAACTATGAGAGACAGAATGGGGGGAAATAATCTAGGACAGGGGTCACCAACTCCGGTCCTCAAGGGCGCCAATCCAGCCTGTTTTAGGTGCAGGCCTGCAACAACACACCTGATTCAAATGATCAGCTCATCAGCAAGCTCTATTAAGGCTGATAGCGATCCTGATTATTTGAATCAGGTGTGTTGCAGGGGGGATACATCTAAAACAGGCTGGATTGGCGCCCTTGAGGACCGGAGTTGGTGACCCCCGATCTAGGAAATCACAGTGTAGGATTTTTAATTAATTAATTGGTAAACTCCTCGGTAAAATAAGTATTTGTATATTGTATATAAGTGTTATTTTTTTGGAGGTCAGGAGACTAGCTGTACGTGAACAAACTATAATTTGTTTCAGTTGCTATGTCGTGAAATTTGGGCACTGCCTAAAGCCCTGACTGGGAACTTAAAGTGTAACACCCAGAAATCAAAATCAAGAATTTTTAAGGAATTATTTTCAAATTCATAATTCAGTGATCCTTCGCCACTTTGCGCTTCACCTTTCACGGAGGCGCTACTTCACGGGTTTATGAGTGATTGGAGAACAGCTTTTAAAAACATGTGGATAGCGCGGGGCGTGCCTCTGAGCAATATGAATCACTGCGGACACACGCGGGAAGTGTGGCAACAAGCCTCTCGTGAACGAGGCAGAAAAAACATGTGCAACATCCATCCATCTATCTATCTTCTACTGGTTATTTGGGCTCGGGTCACAGGGGCAGCAGCTTTCGGAGGGACGCCCAGACTTCCCTCACCCCAGCCAGTTTGTCCAGCTCATTCTGGAGATCCCAAGGCGTTCCCAGGCCAGCCGAGAGACTCTACAGCGCTTTCTGGATCGTCCCCTGGGTCTCCTGCCGGTGGAACACCTCTCCGGGGAAGCACCCAGGAGGCATCCTAATGAGATGCCCAAGCCACCTCATTTGACTGCTCAATACATTTCAATACAGTGATGTTTAAATTTTTACATAATAAAGGTAAAGACCCAATGATTGTCACCATATACCATTTCTACTTCATGGATTTTAGTTTTTCACGGGTGGTTCCGGATCACATTTCCCGCGATAAACGAGAGATCACTGTATGAATGTTTTTAAAACCCCCATGGGAACCCTTACTATAATGGGCTGAGGATTACTTTCAGCAGACTCTTTGACTAGTGACTTAAATGAAGATCACATTTCAGATCAATGCACAGTAGGTAGAAATTTAGATAATTCCAAAGTGGTGGCCCCCATTTTTTTCTCTCCCAGGGAAAAAGGAGATCTAGATTGATACATATGGAGGCTGAGAAAATCATTTATAAATGTATTTTACAAAACCAAATATAATGTTGGAGGGGTTTAAGTGGGGTTTTACAGATTTTCGACAGATTTTCCCTCGCCTGGGTGTAGCACCATAAGAAATGGCACAGACCTCGAATCGGGGTCAGGGTCGTAGTGTTGTTCCATTACCCTGATTTCTATCTTTCTTTGGCACAAGAGAGGGTAGAAAAGCAATAGAGAGACTGTTTCCACACTAAGAAGCCATCCCTGTTCAAATGCCTCTAACTCAGTGGTTCTTA
Source organism: Syngnathus acus (assembly GCF_901709675.1). NCBI lineage: Eukaryota > Metazoa > Chordata > Actinopteri > Syngnathiformes > Syngnathidae > Syngnathus > Syngnathus acus. Next base: position 19,418,520 of record NC_051089.1, on the reverse strand, counting down.
ACCGGGGGTGCGAGAATGCTTCCTAGGGGGTGCGAGGATACCCTGGGGGAAATTTAACATTTTTCGAGGATAATGGTCGGGTAACCGAAAAAAGTGAAAAATTCTGGAAATCAAGAAGTCATTGTGTTAACGGGCATTAGGGATAATGCTAATTAAGCCTTATAGCTGTAAAGTAAACCAATTATTATTAAAATAATTATTTAGGGTTCGGGTTAAGGTTAGGGGTGCGAGAACTGGTTGGTGAATTAAATGGGGTGCGAACAAGGAAAAAGGTTAAGAACCACTGCTCTAACTGTATATGAGCTTGCTCATTAATTACCTCCCAGTGACTGAAGACCATTTGTGGACTGGCTCGCCCACTGGTCTTCTTGCGGATTTCATCTGCAAAACCAAAACTCTCAGCTACAGGCACAACGGCCTTGATGATGAATATTTCTGTTCCTTCCTTCATTTCTTCATGGAGAATGCGGCCTTCTCGTTTTCCAACAACACCATATACTTTGCCTGCATATGGAGAAGACAAAGGGTAAGACAACAACCAAAACATCTTTAAGACAAATTCTCTTACCCAGAACGTCCGCAGTGGTCATTATTTCACAGGTGTACATCGCAGCCATAAGTCTCTGCGGCTGAGCCTGGAAAGCATGGCGGCATGCCTCCTTCATGGCAGCAATCAGCTGGCCTGAAACATGCCCGTAACAGTCTTCAGAGGTAATATCTTGGTAGCGTTTGGCTTGACTTGGGTGAGTAGGGGTGACTTCCAATGCATCAGTGCTTTCTGGTGCTTTAATAGTACCCAAAGCCTCTTGAAATGTGGCCATTTCCTCAAAGGTATTTTCATGTTTCCAATTTAAAGACTGTACATCCCATCTCTCAATGCAGAAGCAGACCCCCATGAGGGGCTCTTCACACATCGGCCCTGACAGAGTTGCTAACTGGAAGCCACTGACAATGCTGTTGTCAAACTCTCGGATATTTTTTGCCTGAGCTCCATCTTTCCCAGATTTATCTTCTTGGCATAGATACTGCCAGAAAGATGGCCGCTGATAACCCTCCAGCTTGTTCAGCAGAATATTTGGGCCACACCTGAGGCAAAACAATTCACAAGTTCAAACAGTAGTTAGAAATCTAGATAATTCGAAAGTGGCGGCTTCAGTTTTTATTTTTTTCTTCCTAGGGAAAAAGGGGAGCTAGATTGATACATAAGGGGGATGAGAAAGTACCTTTGTCCAAAATATAGTCAGGCTTTCTTAAAGTGGATGAAAACAATGCGGAAAAGATTTGGAATTTTTTTTCAATTTCTCTACAAATACAGTCAAACCTTGGTTTTCGAACGTCCCGGTTCTCGAACAAATCGGAATTCGAACAAAAAGTTCGAGATTGTTTTGCTTCGGTTGTCGAACAAAATTCGGAGGTCAAACCTCGCGAGATGAGCCGGGAGGACCCGAGAAAACCCGACCGCGCGGCCCGGATGCCGACAGACTCCGTTCGTTATTGTATTTTCGTTACTTTGAGGACTGTAATAACCCCTAATCATGCCTCCAAAGAAAGCAAGTGGGAGCAGTAAAGCCATCCTAAAACACAAAGACGCTCTTAAAACAATGCGACAGTGAGCGCCCGGCGCACTGCGGTTTCGCGATCGGACCGAATTAAGCTCCCTGCGCACTGAGGTCCACTTAAATTTTGGAAAGTACACCAGGACTTTAAAAATATTTTCTAAATTTCAGTGACACTCTGTCACAATAATGTGAACAGCTCTTTGCAGTTGCGCGGTCAGCGACGCGCTACGGTTGCGCGTTCGGCGGTGTGCTGCAGTTGCGTGATCGGACAAAAATGCGCAAATGAAAAAATGCTTAAAAAAGGCGTTTTTTTAATATTTTTTAGTCTTTAGAACAGATTAAAAATGTTTCCGTTATTTGTAATGGGGAAAAATAGATTCGGAATTCGAACAATTCGCTTCTCGAACCGCCTTCTGGAACGGATTGTGGTCGAAAACCGAGGTTTGACTGTAGACGGTTTCAAATGATGAAGTATATATTGTTTAGGATTTTCTTAAATTATAATTGCATCTTGTAGGAATAAAATATTTTGATAATCGATAACAGCTGCTGACCACGCCAATCAGACCACCATGACAACAGTATTTTTCCCAGCAAATTACTCAAAATTTAAAAACAAATGGTTTTAAAGAAATGTTTTAAAGCGTGCTGCTTTGGTCGACATCAGGCCTTTGAACTGGTGCGGTTCTGGACCTGAAGTTCGAATCGGCTAAGTACGTATAATGCCAACGTTTCAAAAAGTTAAACTGGGACTAAAACAGAGCAAATACAGTTAGTATTGATCTTATGGCGTATACAACTTCAGCATCTACATACAGACATACATAGACACATATATAGATATATAGATACATATATACGTACATACGTACATACATACATACATACACTATACGTACATATGGTTACTATACGTACATATGGTTGGATCGACTGCTTCGATACATATGACTAGCCTGCCTTCAAATGTAGCCTCGTTTATCATTATATTTTATTCTTAAAAAAATGTGTTCATCAATCAGTGTTCAGTAGCACATTTTAAGTCACTGCTTTATTATTGTATTTTCTTGAGGTTCTCAGAAATAAACCTCCTGAGAAAAATGTAAAACGTCCTCAAAAGAGCTTGTGTTTAGTGCCTGTCTTGTTCTGCCATGAATTAATACCACACTTTCATTTTGAGGCTTTCCCAGCCATTGGTATGTTTTCTCAATGTCAACCGCACCTTCTGTTTGATGGTGGTACATGCAATGCAGGAGCTTGTGTTTCCATGACAGTTCATATACAGTGCCTTGCGAAAGTATTCGGCCCCCTTGAACCTTTCAACATTTCGCCACATTTCAGGCTTCAAACATAAAGATATAAAATTTTAATTTTTTGTCAAGAATTAACAACAAGTGGGACACAATCGTGAAGTGGAACGAAATTTATTGGATCATTTAAACTTTTTTAACAAATAAAAAACTGAAAAGTGGGGCGTGCAATATTATTCGGCCCCTTTACTTTCAGTGCAGCAAACTCACTCCAGAAGTTCAGTGAGGATCTTTGAATGATCCAATGTTATCCTAAATGACTGATGATGATAAATAGAATGCACCTGTGTGTAATCAAGTCTCCGTATAAATGCACCTGCTCTTTGATAGTCTCAGGGTTCTGTTTAAAGCGCAGAGAGAACCATGAAGACAAAGGAACACACCAGGCAGGTCCGAGATACTGTTGTGGAGAGGTTTAAAGCCGGATTTGGATACAAAAAGATTTCCCAAGCTTTAAACATCTCAAGGAGCACTGTGCAAGCAATTATATTGAAATGGAAGGAGTATCAGACCACTGCAAATCTACCAAGACCCGGCCGTCCCTCCAAACTTTCATCTCAAACAAGGAGAAGACTGATCAGAGATGCAGCCAAGAGGCCCATGATCACTCTGGATGAACTGCAGATAACTACAGCTGAGGTGGGAGAGTCTGTCCATAGGACAACAATCAGTCGTGCACTGCACAAATCTGGCCTTTATGGAAGAGTGGCAAGAAGAAAGCCATTTCTCAAAGATATCCATAAAAAGTCTCATTTAAAGTTTGCCACAAGCCACCTGGGAGACACACCAAACGTGGAAGAAGGTGCTCTGGTCAGATGAAACCAAAATCGAACTTTTTGGCCACAATGCAAAACGATATGTTTGGCGTAAAAGCAACACAGCTCATCACCCTGAACACACCATCCCCACTGTCAAACATGGTGGTGGCAGCATCATGGTTTGGGCTTGCTTTTCTTCAGCAGGGACAGGGAAGATGGCTAAAATTGATGGGAAGATGGATGGAGCCAAATACAGGACCATTCTGGAAGAAAACCTGTTGGAGTCTGCAAAAGACCTGAGACTGGGACGGAGATTTATCTTCCAACAGGACAATGATCCAAAACATAAAGCCAAATCTACAATGGAATGGTTCACAAATAGACGTATCCAGGTGTTAGAATGGCCAAGTCAAAGTCCAGACCTGAATCCAATCGAGAATCTGTGGAAAGAGCTGAAGACTGCTGTTCACAAACGCTCTCCATCCAACCTCACTGAGCTGGAGCTGTTTTGCAAGGAAGAATGGGCAAGAATTCCAGTCTCTCGATGTGCAAAACTGATAGAGACATACCCCAAGCGACTTGCAGCTGTAATTGCAGCAAAAGGTGGCGCTACAAAGTATTAGCGCAAGGGGGCCGAATAATATTGCACGCCCCACTTTTCAGTTTTTTATTTGTTAAAAGTTTAAATTATCCAATACATTTTGTTCCACTTCACGACTGTGTCCCACTTGTTGTTGATTCTTGACAAAAAATTAAACTTTTATATCTTTATGTTTGAAGCTTGAAATGTCGCGAAATGTTGAAAGGTTCAAGGGGGCCGAATACTTTCGCAAGGCACTGTACCTCCCTCTCCTTACTGGGATTCTGTTGCCTGTGGCATTCGTCCCTCGGGGCCATCATCTTGATGTATTGGAGTTTTTTTTCTTCTTCTCCTGGATAGTATCCTGAACGTAGTCCACGGCCCCCCTTTTCTGTTTTGTATACAGCCTCAGGATACTGCACTTGGGGTGGAACCCTTCGTGCATTATAAAGTGCTTTCTAATCCTGATATCAGTGCCTTACAGCTCTTCCAGTGGCCAGGGAATTATGCCAACAGGATACAGAATATGATTACTGTCAAGGCATAGGTGTTAATGGCCTGGATCCTATTTTTGCCATTCAGCTGACTATGCAGAAACTGCCTCACTCTTTAGGTATTTGGCTGTGGCTGACCTCCAAGCTCTTCAAGTAGTTGTAGCTATGTTGTCTTCAGGTAGTTCAATTCCTTCAACTGTGATTATCCTCCCTCCCGTGTATCATTCGCCCACACTTATTTAGTACAAATCACATTTCAATATCACTGATGTGTACAGTGATCCCTCGTTTATTGCTGATAATTGGTTCCAAGACCCATATAGGTTAAAATCCATATTGTGGAGTCAATATTTTTACAATATCCGCACAAGACTTTTATAAATGTATTTTTAAACATGTTATTGTATTTATAAACACTTTATTGTATCTTTAAACACTTTTTAAACATTTTAAAGTTAAACTGACTTTTAGGAACATTCTTTAGGGCTTCACTAAAACTCAAGACACAAAAAAACCCTACCGTAAGCGCAGCTGACGTGCCCTCGCGCTGGTTCACAGGGGCGCGCACATTCAATGCGACACTGCGCTCGCTAATAAGTGCTCATCGCTGCCACCTGTGCTGGCTGATTAGGGTGTGGATTTAAACCCCATCAGTCTGCGGTGGTTCGTCTGGCTCAATACACGTATGCCTGCCACCTGGTTCTGCTATGCCACCTAAGTCACGTTTGCCTGATCTGCTGTGTAGCGCGATGCCTGTTTCCTGATTCGCTGACTAGCGATAGCTTGTTTATATGATCGGCTTTGGATTCTGCTTGGCTAGACCTTCTGCCTGTCCCCGACCATGAGCTTGACCGTTTGCTTCGATGACGCACGAGGCGCGCTCGCTGACTGGCTCGTCAAGATTGCCTCGTCGTCCTGATCTTTCGGTATTACAGCCCTCCTCATCTCCTCTAACCTTTCTCCAAATAAAGAGCCTGTATTGCATTTCAAAGTCAAAGTCTGCTTTATTGTCAATTTCTTCACATGTCAAGACACACAAAGAGATTCGAAATTACGTTTCCCACTATCCCACGGTGACAAGACATAGTACACAATATACACACAAGTAAACAACACTAAAAAAGTAAAAACAAGAAGGCACAAACAATGAATAAATAAGAGCGATGAATAAATAAATAACAAATAAACAAATAACATAATAAGAGGAGCAAAAATGGAGCAAGTGTGCATACAGCAGACAGTCAGAATATAGCGCAAAAGTACAGGACGTTACGCAGGAGGGGGGAGAGAGTTCAGGATCCTAACAGCCTGGAGTATGAAGCTGTTGGTGAGTCTGGTGGTGCGGGAGCGCAGGCTCCTGTACCTCTTCCCAGAGGGCAGAAAATCAAACAAAGAGTGAGCGGGGTGACTCACATCACACACAATCGTGGTCGCCTTGCGGGTGAGATGAGAGGTGTAAATGTCCTTCAGTGAGGGGAGTGAAGCACCAATAATCTTACCAGCTGTGTTCACTATGCGCTGCAGGGCCTTCATGTTGTATTCAGTGCAACTACCACCCCACACACCGATACAACTGGAGAGGACGCTCTCAATGGTGCCACGGTAGAAAGTGGTCATGATGGCCGGAGGAGCACTTGCTCGCCTGAGTTTCCGCAGGAAGTACAGGCGGCGCTGAGCTTTTTTCGCCAGTGATGCAGTGTTGGTGGTCCAGGAGAGGTCCTCACTGATGTGCACCCCCAGGAATCTGGTGTTGCTCACTCTCTCCACCACAGCACCATCGATGGTCAGTGGCAGGTGTTGGGTGTGACCCTTGCGGGAGTCAACAACAATCTCCTTGGTCTTGTTGACGTTCAGCAGGATGTTGTTGTCCCTGCACCACGTGGCCAGAAGGTCGACCTCCGACCTGTATTGAGTCTCGTCGCCCTCGGTGATGAGACCCACCAGAGTCGTGTCGTCGGCATATTTCAGCACGCGGTTGCTGCTGTAAGTCGCAGTGCAGTCATGCGTCAGCAGGTTGAAGAGCAGCGGACTGAGCACACAGCCTTGGGGGGCCCCCGTGCTCAGCGTGATGCTGGCGGAGATATTGTCGCCAACACGTACTACCTGAGGCCTCTGACAGAGGATGTCCAGTAGCCAGTTGCAGAGGTAGGTACTGAGGCCCAGCTTGTCGAGTTTGCAGATGAGTCGCTGTGGTACATCCACAAACAGTAATCTCACATACGAGTCCCTTCTCTCCAGGTGGGTGAGGGCTGAGTGGAGGGCAGAGCAGATGGCATCAGCTCCTCAGCGCAGTCCTTCAGCGCTCGACCTGGGATGTTGTCTGGGCCCGCCGCCTTACGGGTGTTGATAGCGGCAAGCGTCCTCTTCACGCTATCGGCAGAGAGGCACAGGGGCTGCTCGTGTGGAGGGGGAGGGGTCTTCAGCGGGCAGGTGCTGTTCTGAGCGTCGAAGCGAGCAAAGAAGCGGTTCAGATCGTTGAGCAGACGGATGTTGCCCTTCCAGCTCTGCGGCGCGGGCTTGTAGTCCGTGATGGTCTAAATGCCTTGCCATAGGCTCCGTGCGTCCCTGCTGTCTTTGAAGTGGGCGGTAATCTTGCAAGAGAATGCCTTTTTTGCTTTCTTGATGCTCCGGGACAGGTCGGCCCTCACTGTTCTCAAGCCAGCCTCATCCCCAGCTCTGAAGGCTTTGTCCCTGGCCCTCAGCAGCCTGAGGACAGCCCCTGTCAGCCATGGCTTCCAGTTAGCCCGAGTGACGATGCATTTTGTGTGGGTCACATCATCAATGCACTTCGTGATGTAAGAGGAAACAGAGTCAGTATACTCCTCTATGTCCGTCTGATCGTTGCAAGTGGCTGCCTGCTTAAACATTTCCCAGTCAGTTGTGTCAAAGCAGTCTCGAAGCGCATCAGAGGCACCCTAAGGCCATACTCTTAGCCGCTTGCGAACCGGCCTGGATGCTTTCACTCTTTGTCTGTACGCGGGCATAAGTATAACAGAGATATGGTCAGAAAGTCCAATATGGGGGAGGGGGGTGGCTTTGAAAGCTCCTTTATGTGTAGTGTAGACCAGGTCCAGGAAGCTGTCACCACGTGTTGGAAAATTAACATGCTGGTGAAGCCTCGGAAAAACAGACTTTAGGTTAGCATGATTAAAATCCCCAGCGAAGATGGTGAAACAGTCAGGGTGCGCCGTCTGTTGTTCACTGACAGCCTGGTACAGTTCACTCAGAGCCGTGATCCTGTCGCCTTCAATGTTGGACGGCGGGATGTATACCGCGACTAGCAGTAAATTCCCTTGGCAGGTAAAAAGGACGGCACTTAATGATCACAAACTCCGCCAGTGGCGAGCAGTGCTTGCATACAACTACAGAGTCCTGGCACCATTCGTCACGGATGTAGACACATATTCCTCCTCCTCGCGATTTTCCCCCCTTTACAATGGCCCGGTCCGCTTGATAGCACGCTAGCTGCTCCAGGTGTACAGCAGAGTCCGGAATGTTGACAGTCAACCAAGTCTCAGTGAACACGAGCACACAGCAGTCACTCACTGTCCGGTTCGTAGATCTCAGCAGTCGAATGTAATCCATTTTGTTGTCCAGCGATCGAACATTCGCCAGAAGAATGGAAGGCACGTCCGGGCGAGTTGGGTTGGCCGCTAGCCTGGCCCGGACACCTCCGCGCTTGCCCCTCTTCTGCCTCCTTGCACACCGCTTCCGACGCTTTCTATCCGGGGTAGGAGCAGCAGGCGAGTCCGGCGTTGTTTCAGGCCGGAGTAGTCCGAGCTCCTTTAATGTCTCTGTTTCAAAGTTCAGAACGCTGCAAAACTCGCTTTCGCCGATGTCGAGTAGAACCTGCCTGCTGTACTTGTAGCACGACGTAGTAAGACAAGACGAACACGTAAAACTGTCGGACAAACACTCATTAAACGAACAAAACACCGTTCGGGTGGGACAGAGAGAGGTCGCTGCGTGTGCACGCGCCGCCATCTTGAAACAGACATTTGGTTGTCCTGCCTTGCTCGTGACAGAACAAAGCACAAATCAGAGATGTTGCTGACGCGAACGAAGTGAAAGAGTGGCTACCTAGTGGGAGGCTAAGATAGAGTCTGGTTAGAACTCTTCTTACAGCTCTAAGCCAATCAGTCTCAAGAATACAGATCAACATGTTCCCATTGGTCTCGTCTCTTCTACCGGCTAATAGTGTGCTGTAGTCATATGTGCAGACAAAGCCTTGCGCTCCAAGTGACGCCGCAAAAAGCTGTGATGCACCAAAATATCCGCAATATTAAATATTCAACAGCAGTGGGGACAGAGCATCCCATTGGAATAATGCCACATTTGAACTTCACCTGTGCAACTGTTTTTGAGATGACCTTCAGATGTTTTCCACTGCCTCATTGGTGAAGGCTTAGAATCCCATCAATTTTATACAGTTCCAAGCACTCCAGTATCCATGTGTGCGGCATTAAGTCATAGGCCTTCTTGTCGTCAATCCAGGCAGTGCAAAGTTTGGTGTTTTTGGTTTTAGATACTTTGGAGATTGCCCTGTCCACCAGCAGTTGTTGAGACCTCTGGTGATATTGCCTAAAAGTCATTTCTCGGTTGGTAGTTTGAGGGAGTGGTTTCCTTCTCGGGGTACTTCATGTGGACGACTGTCCGACTTTGTGTTAGCCATTTTTGGTGGGTCCCTGATGTTAGCAGCTGGTTCATTTGCTCTGCCAGGCATTCTTGGAGAGGTTAGCTTCTTTAGCCAGTAGGTATGAATCATGTCGGACCCTGGTGCTCCGCAGCGCTTCATCTTTGACACTTTTTCTTGGATATCTGCCACTGTTATGACTACTGGTTCGTGTTTTGGGATGTTTTTGTGGTCTGTTTGTAAATTTTCCAGTCATTGGGCATTGGTACTGTGTGACCCTTCCTTCTCCCTGATGCTCTTCCAGTATTGATTTGTTTCAGCTTTGGGCAGGTCTTCTTCAGTCTTCCAACCATGCTAAAAAAACTTCAGTTGCTGAATTAAACAATTCTGCAAGGAAGAGTGGGCCAAAACTATCTCTACAGAGATCTAAAATAATCAATGCCAGTTAAAGACCAAATCAGTTATTAGGAGTACATTTTCACACAGGGCCAGGAAGCATTAAATATTTTCTTTGCCTTAAGAAAATTAAAAACTGCATTTTATATTTGCATGTACACACATGTTCACATCTTTTTGTGAAACTTACATTTGTTTGATGAGAATAAACATTTAAATTGTGAAACAAAAGTTAAGAATTCAAGAAGTTTTTTCACAGCATTCAATAGCAAGAGACAAAAAAACTCAAAATCCTTCCTAAAGCCAACAAGCATAAGCAAGCATGTTTTATCACGATGGCGTCTGTTTAGAAAAAAAAAAAAAAAAAAAAGTCAGTTCCAAACCTGCGAGGTCCAAAAGCCCAGATATGCTCCACAGCATTCCTCCACTTCCTTCCTTGGAGTTTGCTTTCCAGTTGGGCCTTGAGGTTGGTAATGGCTTCCAAGGTCCTAACACTAATGTCTAGATTTCTACCTTCCCTCAAGGTCATGTTGACTTGTTCTAGAGTTCGAATTAGCGCTGAGCTGTTCTCCAGAAGACAAGTCACCTCTGAAAGAAAAGATTTATGTTGGTACTGCATAAAAAATTAGTACAGTGGAGCCTCGGTTTTCGAACGTCCCGGTTCTCGAACAAATCGGTATTCGAACAAAAAATCAGAGATTTTTTTGCTTCGGATGTCGGACGAAATTCGGTTGTCGAACCTCGCGAGATGAGCCGAGAGGACCCGCATGCCAACTGACTCTGTTCGTTATTACATTCTCGTTACTCTGAGGATTGCATAAACTCTACTCATGCCTCCAAAGGAAGCAAGTGGGAGCAGTAAAGCCATCCTAAAACACAAAGACGCTCCTAAAGCAATGCAACAGTGAGCGCCCGGCGCGCTGCGGTTGCGCGATCGGACCAAATTAAGCTCCCTGCGCACTGAGGTCCACTTAAATTTTGGAAAGTCCATTAGGAGTTTAAAAATATTTTCTAAATTTTAGCGACCGCTCTGTCACAATAATGCGACCAGCGCGGTGCAGTTGTGTGGTCGGTGGCGCGCTACGGTTGCGTGTTCGGCGGTGCGCTACGGTTGCGCGTTCGGTGGTGCGCTGCAGTTGCACGATTGGACAAAAATGCGCAAATGAAAAAATGCTTAAAAAAGGCGATTCTTATGCTTCGAACGGATTACATTTTTTTCCATTATTTATAATGGGAAAACATGATTCGGAATTCGAACGATTCACTTCTCGAACAGCCTTCTGGAACGGATTGTGGTCGAAAACCGAGGCTCCACTGTATTATAAAGTAAGTAACACCTCTGTAGCAATTTTATCCCCCTAGAAAAATGTCAGAATGGACATTTGCCTCATTAAAAATGATTAGCTACATATGTTATGAAGGGTTTTTATAGTTCAGGAAGAACACAATGTTCCAAATTCAATTTACCACCGTAAATAAAAACAGATTACAATGATTTGCAAATACGTAGTTTTCAACCCACATTAAATTTGATACGTTAAAAAGACTAAACTGAATGAACCAAACTGATGAATGTTATTACTTTTTTGCAAATATTATTTCATTTTTAGCTTGATCCCTGCGCAATACATTCTTTAACAAAGCTAGAATGGGGGGAAAAAAAGACTGGGATTTAAGAAGTCGTGCAGCGTCTGCTTTATTTACATTCTACACGACGTCTCAACTTCATTGGAATTGGGTTTCGTATATAGCTACCAAAATACAAATATTATCTATCCAAATGTTGCGCTTTACTCTGATTTTGCTCATTGATCCTAAACAGAAATCTATTGAGAAATTTGAGTAATCACTGAAGCTGAAATTCAGAGTACATGGAGAAACCCCGACATATGTGCCAACTATGTTGGAAACCCTAGAACCCAGGTAGAAAGTAGACACAAACATTAGACACACATTAGACATATGAGAAATAATATTTGTGAGCTTTGACATGGTGCGAGCTGAACACAGAGATGGAGTCTAAACTCCTGACAGGACTACAACTTGAGCATACTCTATGTTGAATAAACTATAGTGCCTTTTTTAATGAAGATTAGTGAGGGCTATGGAGGGTCAATAATTGGTGCGTGTTTAGGTCTTACCCTGAGGCAAGGGGATTGCACGCACGCTGACAGTGGCCAGTTTATTTGGAGTGGTTAGTGTGACCAAACCACTGCTGTCAACATGAAGAGTCTCTGTAGCATGACCATGAGAAACTTCATCTTTTACCTAACAAACATGTACATGAAAACACATCTGATGATTTTCACTTGTCGAATGCCGTATTCTCCATAATACTGACATCACACCTGGATTGTTATTTGCATTAATGAAAAATCTAAATCTGCCAATAAAAAAATATATTCATGAACTGGAATAGCATTAAAACATTTCTGTTTCACATTAAAAAAATGTTTTCAAGTGCATAACTCAGGGGTGTCCAAACTTTTTGCAAGGAGGGCCAAATTTAATAAAGTGAAGGGGCCCGGGGGCCAATAGTTTTTTCAGACATTTTTTAACTACAAAAATTTCATGCCAATACACACTGTTATAAAACAAATTTCATTGTCACAATTGTCTTTATTTTTCAAATGACAAAATAACCAAATATAAGCCATTCAGGCAGATGTGAACAACTCTAAAAACACAAATTCTGCCTTTCATTCATATCTGAAGAGTCAGATAACATTGAACAAACTGTTTGAAATACCTTACATTTACATGAGTTTAAATTTATTTTTGCCTCATGAACATTTTAAACAGGAGTTATAAGTAATGCAAATTTGTCTGTTATTATTAAAACTTAAAACAAGTGAGTTTTGCTCTTGTCATTTACAATATCTTTCAGAAAGTAATAGTTTGTGTCATGTCTACAGGTTTATAACATCAACAGTATTAACATGGCCACTTCGTAATATTTAATATTAAGTAATATTTAATTTTTATTTAATTTTGACTCACAGCCCCGCGTGAAGAATCGCTGTTGTGATGCCATTTCAGCTTGGAGCTGCTTCACTTTATCAGCGCGGTTACTCCCTGTTAGCTTGTCGTATGTGTCAGCATGTTTAGTCTGCTAGTGTCTCTTTAGGTTGAAATCCTTAAACAAGGCAACCGTCTCTTTAGAAACTAGACAAACACAATTGCCTTGATTTTCAGCGAAGAAGTATTGTAATTCCCATTTCTCTTGAAAGCGACGTTCCTCAATGTCAACTGTCCTCGTTTTCTTTGCAGTCGCCATGGCAGAAATGAGCGACGAGGGGTGGTGCTGCCACTCTTTGGTAATAGGAGGAATTACAGGTTCAAGTTTCATTTTTTTTTTTATATTCAGTTTGACAGTGCAGGCGGTCCATAAATAATACATTATAAGACCGAAGCTGCGGGCCATATGAAATCTGATCGGGGGCCGGATTTGGCCCGCGGGGCGGACTTTGGACATGCCTGGCATAACTGAAATGAAAATTAAAGCAGAATGTAGTCTAAATTGTAATTGTCATAAAATAATTTGGAGAAACGAGAGCTATAGCTTCCTGTAGATTTGAATCAGATGAGAGCCTACCACCTTCAGTTTTATTTAAACATATTTTAGAAACAGTTCCAATTGTAAAAGTGACACCGTTAAAAAACAACCACAGATTGAAGTAACTATCAGTTCACTATCAAGTCACTTCTTACTCAGATATAGTGTTCCCTCATTCATTGCGTGGGTTGCGTTCCCACAAATGCCTGCAAAAGTCAATTCCGTGAAGCAGAGGTTGACTTTAATTGTTTTATTTTTTTCAATTTTCAATTCCTTTTTCTAGGGTATTAACACCTCTATTACACCTTTACATCCAACTTCCAAATGGTTACCTTCATTCTAAATACTTTAACTATTAACATACAAAATGAATAATAAATACTACAGCTGCAACAACAAATCGATAAATCTATGAAAACAAAACTGTTGTTAAAAGTGCTGCAACCAATTATGTTACATCAGGCACGTTCTCAGTTCGTTGTTTATGTGTCATGTAACATTAGCATCCCGTACAATTCATCCTGTTGTTGCTGCTGTTGAGTACAACAACAGACATGAATAGGCAACAACAGGCTGAACGGTACAGTATGCTAACATTACATAAACACAAACGAGGAATTAAGAACGTGCCTGATGTAACATATTAAGAGTTATGCAAATAACTTCATGTCTGCTCTTGGTGTTGGATTTTGTCAAATAAAGTTCCCCTAAAATTGCGACTTGTACTCCGGTGCGACTTACCGCATTTTTCTGACTATAAGTCGCGTTTTTTTCATAGTTTGGGTGGGGGGGGCGACTTATACTGAGGCGCGACATATGTGAATTTTTTCACAAATTTTCAAAATAAAAAAATAAATAAAAAAAGTGAAACCGCGATAAACGAACTGCGATGTAGCAAGGGATTACTGTAAATTAGAATTTCAAGTGACGTTACATAAAGGACAGATTCGATCACGAGATGACGAACGGCCCCACGTACTACCGGCATCATGAGCGGCTTTGTTTGTAAGTGACACGGAGGACGAAGAGTTTGAAGGATTTAATGATTTGGAGTGACATAGAAGGTTTGAAAAACTATTATGGCTTTTAAACACGCCCGGTCCTACTCTACGGAGCTCTCTTTCACCTCCATGGATGGAAGTCGGGGGCCGGCGCTCGGCCGGGTGGCTGTCCGGGGACGGTGGATGGGGCTCGGACATGGCTTTTACGCACGCCCGGTCCTATTCTATGGAGCTCTCTTCCACCTCCGTGTCTGGAAGTGCCACCTCTGGGGAGGGAAGTCCACACCGCCACACGCCTGGAAGTCCACGCCGGTGCTTGGGGCCGTGTGGCGGTGAACTATTTATGTTATAGTTATTTAATATATTTCATTTCGTGTAGCAACTTGTATGTTTTTATCGTTACAGTTCAGTAGTTGTTGGCTCGTTGAACTCTTGTTTTGTTAAATAAAGAGCCGTTTACCAAACCCACGTCTTTCCTTGTACTTTGTTAACAATATAGTTATATACTAGATCTGTGGAATAACGACGAGGCTGACGTCAGGGCGCACGCGCGGCGTTGTTGACAAAGGACGAGGAATTTGATCGATGGATTTAATGATTTAGAGTGCACAGATGGTTTGATAATATTATTGCTTATATAATAGTTATTTGATATATAATTTATATATCATTATATGGGCCTGTGGAATATTTTGAAGTGCAAGCGCCGTCAGCGGCGCGCACCCATTGTTGACAAAGGACGATCGATGGATTTAATGAATTGGAGTGACACAGATGGTTTTATAAACGTGTTATTTATGTAATAGTTTTTTTTAATAACTCTGAATGTTACGTCAGGCCCGTTCTCAGCTCTTCGTTTGTGTTTATGTCACGTTAGCATACCTATTGTTTAGCCTGTTGCTCGTTCATGTCTGTTCTTGGTGTTGGATTTTGTCGAATAAATTTCCCCCAAAACGCGACTTATACTCCGGAGCGACTTATATATGTTTTTTTTCACGTTATTGTGCATTTTATGGCTATGCGACGTATATTCCGGAGCGACTTTTGGACTGAAAAATACGATATGTATTTTTTTTTCTTCTTTATTATGCATGTTATGGCTGGTGCGATTTATACTCCGGAGCGACTTATAGTCCGGAAAATATGGTATTTTATTATTACAAAAAAAAAAAAGATTATAAAACAAATGTTTGAGTATTTAGGTTACTTAAAAGGAATTTATTATTTGGGACTGGTCTCAAGAGATGTAACATATACCGTATTGGTCCGAATATAAGATGTTTTTTGCATTGAAATAAGACTGAAAAAGTGGGGGTCGTCTTACATTCGGGGTCTAGACATTATAACCATTCACAACACTAGATGGCGCCAGATATTTTTAAAGTCAAGTTACATCACCGCGCCTTAAGTCTCACGTGAGTTACCTCAGCTTATCGCGATTGTTGGAGCTTGTGCGCAGCGGTAAGTTAAAGGTCGCAGGTATCGACTGAGTATGCGTCCTTGACACAAAGTGAGTACCGTATTTTTCGGACTATAAGTCGCGTTTTTTTTCATAGTTTGGGTAGGGGGCGACTTATACTCAGAAGTGACTTATATGTGTAATTTTTCACAATTTTTTACTTGATCATTAACACATTACTAACAAGTATAGTTGATCACTTCACATGTTATTTTCACTTTAAATCGCATGAGGGCGCACTATGGCTGTGGAATAATTGGAGCCCCACTGACAATGAGTTCCATTCACTGACTTCCGGAGTGAGGAGATTTTATGATTTGGAGTGTCATAGATGGTTCGATAAACTTGTTATTTATCTTATAGTCATTTGATATATAGTTTATTTACAGTAACAACGTCTATGTTGTTAAACTTCAGTAGTCTCCGATTGTCTAGCAAGGCCGTGAAGGCAGCAAAGGGGGGGGGAGCGATCCAGGGCGCTTGCTTATAGCACTGTGTTGGCTCATATGTTGAGCTCTTTTGTGAATTAAAGAGCTGGTTACTAAACCCACGTCTTACCTGGTACTTTGGTAACGCTACAATATAGTTATATACGTACATCTGTGGAATAATTGGAGTTGCAACTGACGACGAGGCTGACGACGAGGCTGACGACGAGGCTGACGTCAGCGGCGCACGTAGTTCTGGAGTAAACTTTTTTTTTTTTTTAAATGATACAGCGGATGAAGATTCCGATGGATTCAATGATTTGGAGTGACAGATGGTTTGATCAAAGTCAATGTCTGCTTTATTGTCAATTTCTTCATGTCAAGACACAGAGATCGAAACTGCGTTTCCTACTATCCCACGGTGACAAGACGTTACATATTATATATATATATATAAAAAAACGCGACTTATAGTCCGAAAATTACGGTATATATATATATATATACCGTAATTTTCGGACTATAAGTCGCGTTTTTTTTTCATAGTTTGGGTGGGGGGGCGACTTATACTCAGGAGCGATTTATATACATATATATGGGTTTTTTTCACTTTTTTGGGCATTTTATGGCTGGTGCGACTTATAGTCCGAAAATTACGGTATATTATATAGGTCCACGGACAACAAAACATTCAAGTAAACAATACAAAAAGTAAAAACAAGAAGGCACATACAATGAATAATAAGAGCAATGAATAAATAATAAATAAGAGCAACATGGTTGAAATGGAGCAATTGTGCATACAGCAGAAAGTCATAATATAGCGCAAAAGTAGAGGAGTAGTGCAAGGCAGCCAACGTGGCCCAAAAGGCCAGGACGTTATGCAGCCGAGGGTGAAGGGGGGAGAGAGTTCAGGATCTTAACAGCCTGGAGTATGAAGCTGTTGGCGAGTCTGGTGGTGCGGGAGCGCAGGCTTCTGTACCTCTACCCAGAGGGCAGTAGATCAAACAAAGTGTGAGCGGGGTGACTCACATCACTCACAATCGTGGTCGCCTTGCGTGTGAGATGGGAGGTGTAAATGTCCTTCAGGGAGGGAAGTGAAGCACCAATAATCCTACCAGCTGTGTTCACTATGCGCTGCAGGGCCTTCATGTTGTAGTCAGTGCAGCTTCCACCCCACACAGCGATGCAACCGGAGAGGACGCTCTCAATGGTGCCACGGTAGAATGTGGTCATGATGGCTGGTGGAGCACTTACTCGCCTGAGTTTCCGCAGGAAGTACAGGCGGTGCTGAGCTTTCTTCGCCAGAGATGCAGTATTGGTGGTCCAGGAGAGGTCTTCACTGATGTGCACCCCCAGGAATCTGGTGCTGCTCACTCTCTCCACCACAGCACCGTTGATGGTCAGTGGCAGGTGTTGGGTGTCTCCTTGGTCTTGCTGACGTTCAGCAGGAGGTTGTTGTCCTTGCACCATGTGGTCAGAAGGTCGACCTCCGACCTGCATTGAGTCTCGTCGCCCTTGGTGATGAGACCCACCAGAGTCGTGTCGGCAGCAAATTTCACTATGCGGTTGATGCTGTAGGTTGCAGTGCAGTCGTGCGTCAGCAGGGTGAAGAGCAACGGACTGAGCCTTGGGGGGCCCCCGTGCTCAGCGTGATGCTGCTTGAGATATTGTCGCCAACACGTACTACTTATACTACTACTACTTGATAAACGTATTATTTATGTTATAGTTATTTAAATGCCACGTTAGCATACCGTATCCTTTAGCCTGTTTTTGCTGGTTCATGTCTGTACTTGGTGTTGAATTTTGTCAAATAAATTTCCCCCAAAATGCGACTTAAACTCCGGTGCGACATGTTTTTTCCCCCTTTATTTTGCATTTTATGGCTGATGCGACTTGTACTCCGGAGCGACCTTTAGTCCGAAAAATACGGTATACACATTTCATTATTACTACTGTCCACTGTTGTGCCATTTGTCCGATCGCGGCTTGCGTCGTGTGCACGCCGTTTGATTGACAGCTCCGGCGCGCTCCTTTAAATTTGCCTCGCATCGTACGAGTAGCCGTTACGCAGCGGCACGGCGACTAACGGTCGCCAGCAAATGTATTTTGTTGTCTCGATGACTTATGTTTGGTGTGTTGCCGAGAGTATTTAATTTATGGTTATTTACTATAGCGGAACCGTTACGCGCAGTTAATTATGTAATGTGTGCAGTCTCCGAGTGTTGTGTGACGTCAGAAGTTGAGCGTTGATTTACGTGCTGTAATTCTATCTGTTGCAGAACCACACACACACCCCACAAACCACACACACCCTTCACACGCTTCACACAATACCTTTTTGCCAGTTTGCCTGTATGCCCCTATGAGTCACAGTGCCTGTTACTTTTTTGCCAATAATTCAGTAAAGGAATCAAAACTGAATCACGTCTTCCCTCCTGTGTTCTGACAGACACCCGGGGGCGAAAAGAGCATAACCATCCGAGCCAACCCCCTATGCAGTCCTCAGGCTCCCCAACAATTGCGGTAGCAGTTTGCATTATTTTATTGCAATGTTTTTCCTTATTCAGATTTGTTTCAAGACTACAGTTACAGTTAGACTTCACTTTGATGGTTAATGCAGTTATTGCAATTTTGTTGTTTTATCACAGTAGATTGGTTTATTTACATTTCAAAAACCAGAAGCCATTCATTTCACAAATGTGATTGCACTTTAGTTTACATATTTAAATGTTCAGATATTAGGATGTGATAGACAGTTTTTGCATGATTTGAATGAGGCAAAATAAACTTTCTCTCGAATATATTTTTATAATCATTTGTTTCAGATGTGCTGTAATTATTTTCTGTATAAAAATTTAATTTGGTGTTTAAAAAGTCTTTTTTCAAACTTGAGTCTTGAAAAAGAGGGGGTCGTCTTATCAGGGTCGTCTTATATTCGGGCCAATACGGTATAATTGTCAATGTAAATGTTTTTAGTATTGCAATGAAATCAATACATTTTGTGTAGAGGTTTTCAACAACTAAAAATGTGTTTATTTTGTTTTTCATGTTTAAACCAAATCATAGTTTGAACCAAAACGTCACTTAAAAAACGAAACTTGAACCGAACCGTGGGTATGGTAAACCGTTACACCTCTACCATGGTGTAAATAAAAGCATATAAGCAATATAGTAAGAGCACTCGATTAGCTTTAGCGATTTTTGAGCGGTAAAATAAATAAATAGAGAAAAAGCATGACAAAAAAAATCTGTAAAACAGTGACGCTGTGAAAGGTGAACTGTGATACAGCAAGGAACACTGAAGTTTAAAAAAACAAAACAAAAAAACATGTTTTCTAATGGCCAGGTACCAAATTCGCCATGGCTCAGATGGTGTAGAATACCAGAGTTCACCCACCTGGTGAATGACAGCCACTTTTTGCTGCTTGCCAAGATCTTCATTCACCATGTCTACTTTGGGAGGGCGCACTACGGTCTCTCGGAATGGGATGATAGGCTTGGATGCGCTGATCTCAATTTTGGCGAACCTTTGAAAAACAAGTTAAAATCGTTTTGACATACAGTATGCACTCATTAATTCTTTAATTTTCTTTAGTTCGATTGGATTTAATTTTCTCCCCTGTTATTATTAATTTTTTCTTATTTTGTCTTTCTCCAGTGTCACCTCATGGGAGAGCTTGGTCTGACCGTGGGAATGATAACCCGCAGAACAACTGAGGTCGGGGCACTCTTCTTGATGTACTTGTAAATCTGCTGAAAATTGCACCCGTGTGGGTTCGTGTGGATGCTTTTTAAAATGTAGACAAGGCCTTTGTAAAGCACTTTGAGCACCATATGATGGGTCATGCGGTTCGACCAACCCGGACATTGACATGAAATTCCTGACGGTCACAGCATCTTCTGATCGAAATATAACCAGGAAAAGACACTGAGGAAAAGACACTGAGACCCAAATGGAAATTAAACAACATTTCATGAGATATGCAGCATTTTTTATGTTGGCATTTTTATCCCTCACAGCTGACATGAAGAGCCAAGATACACTGCCTAATATTTATCTTCTATACAAAAGCTGCCCTGACCTCAAAATGATGCAATGCCACCATCTACCATGATCTGTTAGTCGTGGGAGTGGTTTACAAACCTCAATTTCACAGACAAACTGGGCAAGACTTTTTTACACGTGTCTTGCTCAAGGACACCTCAACAGGAAAAGTTAGAAATCAGACTAGCACTCCCAAGCAACCTGGTTGCCATTTTCATGTTTTTTGTCAGCCGTGACCCTTTGGCCCTCCGGGACCTACTTGAAAAATAATTTTCAGAAACACATTCATGGAAAGACCACAGCTATGTCAATTATTATCAATTTCATCCATGCCAGAAAACAGTACCGTAATTTTCGGACTATAAGTCGCTCCGGAGTACAAGTCGCATCAGCCATAAAATGCCCAAAAATGTGAAAAAAAACATATATAAGTCGCATTTTGGGGGGCAATTTATTCGACAAAATCCAACACCAAGAACAGTCATGAACGAGCAACAACAGGCTAAACGATATGTATGCTAACATGACATAAACACAAACGAAGAGCTGAGAACGGCCCTGACGTAAAATTCAAAAAGTTATTCAAAAAACTATTACATAAATAACACGTTAATAAAACCATCTGTGTCACTCCAATTCATTAAATCCATCGATCGTCCTTTGTCAACAATGCGTGCGCGCCGCTGACGGCGCTTGCACTTCAAAATATTCCACAGGCTCATATAACGATATATACGTAAATTATATATCAAATAACTATTATATAAGCAATAATGTTATCAAACCATCTGTGTCACTCCAAATCCTTAAATCCATCGATCGTCCTTTGTCAACAATGGGTGCGCGCAGCTGACGGCGCTTGCACTTCAAAATATTCCACAGGCCCATATAACGATATATAAATTACCGTTTTTTTCCGTGTATAATGCGCAAAATTTAACTAATTTATTGTCCTAAAATCTGGGGTGCGCATTATACATGGGTACAAATTTTTTTAAATTTTTTTTTTTTTTAAATTTATTTATTTATTTATTTTTTTTTTTTTTTAAGAAAATCATGGTACAACAAAACCAACAACAGGACTGACCGACAATAGTGTGTTTGTACTGTGCTCTGGTCATTTCGTCAAAGAAGGGATAATAGTCCTCTTCTCTTCTTGACTGACAATGAATGTGATAGTTTAATACAATCAGCAAATAACAAAATGCGTATTACAGGTAATATTTTATTTCACAACACTTTGCCATGTTCCTTTCGTCTCTGCTGTTCACTTCAAACACGCTCCATACGAACGCAATGCTCTCGTATCAGACGCTTGCTCGATCACCTGCTCGTTTGCTGTCACAATGTACCCTACACAAATCCGAAACATTTGTTGCGGCTCCGAGTCACGACGAGGGGCAAGTTTTGGTTTCCAAGGGTGTTTTTATTCCTCTTCAACGTCTCTCCCATACAGAGCCGCCTTTTTCACATGTCCGCACGTCACTTTCCTCTCTTTTCATCTGATCGCGGTGGTGCCTTTACGGGCAGTCGGAGAAATCAACGCCAACAAAAAAAAAATACATCCAGCCTAGTTAAGACCATACCAAAGACTATAAAAATGGGACCCATTGCCTCCCTGCGTGTGTGACGATCATTGGGACTTAAAAAAAAAAAAAAAAAAAAAAAAAAAAAAAAAAAAAAAAAATTGGGTGCGTATTATACATGGGTACAGGCTTTTTTCCAGCATCAACATGCCATTTTTAGGGTGCGTATTATACATGGGGGCGCATTATACACGGAAAAAAACGGTAGATATCAAATAACTATTATATAAGCAATAGTATTATCAAGCCATCTGTGCACTCTAAATCATTAAATCCATCGATCAAATTCCTCGTCCTTCGTCAACAACGCCGCGCGTGCGCCCTGACGTCAGCGTCGTCGTTATTCCACAGATCTACTATATAACTATATTGTAGCGTTAACAAAGTTCAAGGAAAGACGTGGGTTTGGTAAACGGCTCTTTATTTAACAAAACAAACTTCCAGGCGTGTGGCGGCGTCGACTTCCAGCCACGGAAGTGGAAGAGAGCTCCATAGAATAGGACCGGGCGTGCGTAAAAGCCATGACCGAGCCCCATCCACCGTCCTCGGACAGCCACCCGGCCGAGCGCCGGCCCTCGACTTCCATTTACGGAGGTGAAAGAGAGCTCGGTAGAGTAGGACCGGGCGTGCGTAAAAGCCATGTCCGAGCCCCATCCACCGTCCCTGGACAGCCACCCGGCCGAGCGCCGGCCCCCGACTTCAATCCACGGAGGTGACAGAGAGCTCCGGAGAGTAGGACCGGGCGTGGGTAAAAGCCATAATAGTTTTTCAAACCTTCTGTGTCACTCCAAATCCTTAAATCCTTCAAACTCTTCGTCCGCCGTGTCACTTAGAAACAAAGCCGCTCATGTGCCGGTAGTACGTGGGGCCCTTCGTCATCTTCGTCATCCCGTGATCAATCTTTGTCCTTTATGTAAACAACCGCCGCGCCACGCCGCGTCGCGCTGCTGACGTCACTTGAAATTCAAATTACAGTAATCCCTTGCTACATCGCGGTTCGTTAATCGCGGTTTCACTTTTGTTTTTGGGAACATTTTTGAAAAAAAACATATATAAGTTGAACAAACTATGAAAAAAAACGCGACTTATAGTCCGAAAATTACGGTACTTTCTGATGACACTGACAGAGTCCCTTACTGACCGGTCTTTGATGTCATCCAGGCAGCGTTGGAGATGAACCTCTCCAGCAGTGATCAAAACATGTTCTCCTGTCTCCTGGATTAGCACTTCAGCACAGGGGTCTGCTTGGTTCAACAGACGCATCCCACGCACCAGTTTTGGCATCTCACCTGATGCATAACTGGAAATTAATAATTATTTACATAGCAGGGGTGTCAAACTCCTTTCCTCGGGGGCCGAATCCCTACATGTTTTCCAAGTTTCCCTCGTTAAACACACCTGATTCAATTAATCAGGCTCCTGTAGAAAGTGAGGACGAACTGGTCATTTGAATCAGGTGTGTTTAACGAGGGAAACTTGGAAAACATGTAGGGATTCGGCCCCCGAGGAAAGGAGTTTGACACCCCTGTATGCATAAAAAAAACATACTACATACCTGGGTGTTTTGGTTCTATGGCAACTCGTACAATGGGTGACGCCTCAATGTTGAGTGGAGTGAAGGGTGGGCAAGCAGGAGTGGTGGAAATCGTAGCTGACTTCAAAATGAAGTCTTCTAGACCTCTGATGCCTATAAAAGCATAGTACTTGCAATAATAAACAGAAATATTGTGAAATGAACACACAGAGAAAAATAAATCAGCGATCAATTTGCCATCATATTTTCCCTAAAGGGATTAAAAAGACTTTCTTTGTACATTTTTGTACATTTTTTGTAGACTGATGCAAGACTGGTGCAAGACCTCCAATGCAAAGCTTAAATGAGCCATATGATGCTAAATCAACTTTTAGCCATGTTAAAATGTCCTTGATGATTAAGGGATGTTGTAGAGGCGGGTCAACCAGGAGAGATCCACAACATCCAGAGCCTTAAGGAATTCTGGGCGGATATCATCAAACTGACTTCAACCCCAAAGATAGGAAAGGCTCTGTTTCTTCAAGGGAAGGCATGTCGGTGGAATTGAAGAGATCTTTGAAGTATTCTTTCCACTGATTCCCCATGTCCTGAGTTGAGGTGAACAGCACCCTGTCTCCACTATACACAGTGTTAACAGTGCACCGCTTCCCCCTTCTCAGGCGTCAGATGGTGGACCATAATTTCCTTGAAGCAGTCCATGGCTTCTACGAACTTCTCCCACAGGTTTTTGCTTCAAATCTGCATTCCGCTTGCCCAGCTGGTACCCGTCAATCGCCTTCAGAGTCCCAGAGGCCAAAAATGGCCGATAGGATTCTTTTTTTTTTAGTTTGACTGCATCAGGACATTTACCGGTCGATTTACGCTCCTACCCTCACCTATGGTCACGAGCTATGGGTCGTGACCGAAAGAACGAGATCCCGGATACAAGCGGCCGAAATGAGTTTTCTCCGCAGGATGCCTGGGCTCTCCCTTAGAGATAGGGTGAGAAGTTCGGTCATCCGGGAGAGACTCGGAGTAGAGTCGCTACTCCTCCACGTTGAGAGGAGCCAGATGAGGTGGCTCGGGCATCTCATCAGGATGCCTCCTGGACGCCTCCCTGGGGAGGTGTTCCGGGCATGTCCCACCGGTAGGAGACCCCGGGGACGACCCAGGACGCGCTGGAGAGATTATGTCTCTCAGCTGGCCTGGGAACGCCTTGGGATCCCCCGGGATGAGCTAGATGAACTGGCTGGGGAGAGGGAAGTCTGGGAGTCCCTCCTGAAGCTGCTGCCCCCGCGACCCGACCCCGGATAAGCGGAAGAAGATGGATGGATGGATGGATGCATCAGGACACCGGCGGGTTTGGGGATGGCTGCCACAACGGGCACATTTATTACACATCATCCATCCGTCCGTCCATCCATCAATCCATACATCCATCTGTTTTGTTAGAGCAATTATCAATTATAACTATAACAGAGGCACGCTCCGCGCTATCAGCATGTATTTAAACGCCGTTCTCTCGTAACTTATAAACCCGCAAAGTAGCGCATTCGCGAAAGGTGAAGCGCAAAGTGGCGAGGGATCGCTGTACTTAATTATGCACACTCGGACATATTTGCAATATTTTGTACTACTGTACCAAGCACATTGCCGGAGGGCACCTCTTCTAGCTCTTCCAGTTCTCTGCCCATCAGCAGGTAGATGTTTTCAATGGAACAACAGGACAGATGAGGCACCTCAGGTAAACTGTCAGAAGGACTGCAATGCTCAGGCAGCTGGCAGGCACAAAAGAAGGAACAAGTTAACAAACATGAGTTGTCAAGCTAATAATAATAATAAATTATATTTATAATGCAACTTACATTTTTTAAAAAAATCTCAAAGTGCTACAGAAAATGCCTGTGAAATGAAAGTGTCAACCGACTGCGGTGCTCTCAAGTGGACTGGTAGAGCATTCCACAATGTGGGTGAGACAGAGCAGAAAGCCCGGTCTCCCATGGAACGGAGGTTAGTTTTGGGGGTTTTGAGGAGGTAGGTGTTAGATGAGCGGAGATTCCGTGTGGAAGACTGGAGAGTGATTAGTTCCTTAAGGTAAGGGGGTGCGTTGCTATGGATGCATTGATGGGTCAGCAGAGAGATTTTATATTCAGTCCGAGAGGAAATGGGAAGCCAGTGTAGTGATTGGAGGATAGGTGTGATGTGGTCGTGTTTGCGCACTCTCATCAGGATCCTGGCGGCGCTGTTTTGGATATATTGGAGCTTTTGAAGGCTCTTCCCAGGGATCCCGGATGAGAAGTGCATTGCAGTAGTCAAGCCTGGAGGAGACAAAGGCGTGGACGACTTTTTCCGCATCCTGCAGTGACAGGGTGGGGCGGAGTTTTGCTATATTTCTAAGGTGGAAGAATGATGTTTTACAGAAGGCGGAAGTAAGAGCCGAAACATGTCAGGTAATGCAACCTAAAATATCTTGTTTGAGATAAAAGAACCAGTGAAGTGATTGACAAGTGAAAACAAAATGAACTTAGTATAACAGTTTTACAGATGTGTTTGATGTGGGCCTCGCAATTGAGCTGGGGGTCCATTCGCACGGCAAGATTGGTGACGACTGATGACAGCGGAATGTCCTGACCAGAAAAGGTGATGGTTGTTATTGGGGAGGATGTGACCTGGTGTGGAGTCCCGATGAGGATGGCTTCCGTTTTGCATCTGTTTAATTGCAGGAGGTTTTCTCTCATCCACGCCTCTATCTCCTCCAGGCAGATGGTGAGTGTAGTGGAGATTGAATTAGGTGTTTTGTCCAGTTTTATGTAAAGCTGTGTGTCATCAGCATAGCAATGGTAAGAAAAACCATGCTTGCTGATGACACAGCTGAGGGGTAACATGTACACAGTGAAGAGGATGGGGCCAAGTACAGATCCTTGGGGGACTCCACAGGTGACAGACTGGGTTCGGGACTTTACACCTCCCGAGGAAACACACTCGGTTCGTCCGGAGAGGTAAGAAATGAACCAGTCCAAAGCGGTGTTGCGGAGACCAATGGTTGAATGAAGGCGGTTTATGAGAATGGTGTGGTCAACGGTATCAAAAGCAGCTGTGAGGTCCAGGAGGATGAGGAGGGAGGGAGAGGAGGGAGGGAGGGAGAGCCGGCATCGGCTGCCATAAGAAGGTCGTTAGTGACCCTGACCAGGGCTGTTTCGGTGCTGTGTGCCGGACGGAAACCAGACTGAAAATTTTCAGCAAGGTTATTGCTCCTGAGGTGATGCTGAAGTTGGGTGGCAATGTTTTTTTCCAGGACCTTGGAGAGGAACGGGAGGTTGGAAATTGGTCTGTAGTTTGCGTGGATGTCCGGGTCTAGAGTTGGTTTCTTGAGAAGAGGAGTAATGATGGCTGATTTCAGGTCTGATGGAACATGACCAGACAGTAGGGAGAGGTTAATAGTTTTGGTGATCAGGGGGCTTATGGCTTCAATGTTCATCTTAACAAGGATTGTGGGAAAAGGGTCCAGAGCACAGGTGGAAGGTTTCATGTGACTGACAATTTTCTCAACTTCATGCTGTGTAGTTGGTGAGAAGCAATACAGAGGCTGGGGCAGCCCAGACTGTAGGTTGACGGTCAGAACGGATGGAGTGTTGGTGGCAGAGAGGGAAGAGCGAATATTATCCACGTTCGTTCTGAAAAACGAAAGGAAGTTGTTGCATTGTTCAGTTGTTGTAGTTCTGTTTGTGGTTTCAGGAAGTGGTTTATTGTTGAAAAAAGCTGCTTTGAGTTGCTGGGACTGTTTTTGATGATGTTTGAATAAAATCTTGCTTGTGTCTCCCTGAGGGACTTGGAGTAGGCCTTTTGGTGGTATCTATAGGCCATCTTGTGAACTGTAAGTCCCGAGGCAATGAACCTCCGCTCCAGGACTCGCCCAGCTGCCTTCATTTTTCGAAGCTCGCTGGTGAACCAGGGAGCTGTTCGAGAGAAGGAGACAGTTCTAGATTGTAATGGGGCATGGGTGTTCAGAACAATGCTTAGGGAAGTATTGTAGAATGCTACTGATTCAGTCGCAGATTAATGGGTGGCAAAGGAGAGATGATTGAGGTCTGTAGTAAGCTGTGCCAAGAAGTGCTGCGCTATAATTGCGCTCTCTCGCTCGCGCTCCCTCCTCGCTCGCTCTCCTACACTCGCTCTCCCACGCTTTCTCTCCCACACTTTCTCTCCCTCGCTCTCCCTCGCTCGCTCTCTCTCTCTCTCTCTTGCGCTCTCTCTCTCTTGCTCTCTCTCTCTCTCTCTCTCGCACGCTCTTTCTGTCACTCGGTCTCTCTCACTTGCTCTCGAGCTCTCTCTCACTTGCTCTCGAGCTCGTACTCTCGGGTTTCGCTCTCACTCGCACTCTCTATTTCACACTCGCTCTCTAACCAGCTCAGTGGGCTAGTGGTAGAGTGTCCGCCCTGAGATTGGAAGGTTGTGGGTTCAAACCCCGGCCGGGTCATACCAAAGACTATAAAAATGGGACCCATTGCCTCCCTGCTTGGCACTCAGCATTAAGGGTTGGAATTGGGGGGTTAGATCACCAACTGATTCCCGAGCGCGGCACCGCTGCTGCTCACTGCTCCCCTCTCCCCCAGGGGATGGATTAAAATCACACGGGGATGGGTTAAATGCAGAGGACAAATTTCACCACACCCAGGTGTGTGTGTGACGATCATTGGGACTTAAAAGACTGACTTAATGCGGTCTGTGTCTCTCGCTCTCATATGCTTGCTTTCTCACTTTATCTCTGGAATGGATGGAGGGATGGATGGAGGAATGGCTGAACGGAGGGATGGAGGGAGGAAAGAGGGATGGAGCAACGGAGAGATAGATGAAGCGAGGGATGATAGAGGGATGAAGGAGGGATAGATGAAGGGTTAGAGGGATGAAGCAAGGGATAGCTAGATGAAGGGATAGAGGGATGAAGCGGGGGATAGCTAGATGAAGGGATATAGGGAGGGATAGATGAAGGGATAAAGCGAGTGGTAAATGAAAGGAAAGCAGGATAGAAGGATAGATGGAGACGAAGAGAAAGAGGAACGGACAGAGACAGACAGACAGAGACAGAAAGAGAGAGAGGGAAATAAATAAAGAG
Organism: Syngnathus acus; assembly: GCF_901709675.1. Classification (NCBI taxonomy): domain Eukaryota; kingdom Metazoa; phylum Chordata; class Actinopteri; order Syngnathiformes; family Syngnathidae; genus Syngnathus; species Syngnathus acus. Next base: position 19,390,083 of record NC_051089.1, on the reverse strand, counting down.
AATAATAGAGAGAAAGACACAGAGAGGGACAGACTTTCTGAGACAGAGAGAGAGATAACGTGATCAGAGAGCGAGGCAGAGAGAGAGAGAGAGAGAGAGAGAGAGAGAGAGAGAGAGAGAGAGAGAGAGAGAGAGAGAGAGAGAGACAGACAGACAGACAGACAGGGAGACAGACAGCAAGACAAACAGAAGGATTTACCATGCTTAGGCCCTGGGCAGGATCATACTTTGGTCCGAGTATGAATATTCTTTGTCCTTTTTTCACCACCCCGCTGTATACCCTGGCAAATGCTATGAAGGTCTCTCTTTGCTCCTCTGTCTTGGACTCTTTTAGCCCTTCAGTTGCGATCTCATCACCTAAAAATTGGAAAACACATACTCAAGTCTGAGAGGAAAAATAACATTAGTATTTGTAATACAAATTTACAGTAAATGTCTATCTTTTGGATTTTTGCAAGTGAGCAATGGTTTGTTTCTATAAATAAAGTTCTAAATTACAAATCTTGATGATGCGGATCTATTGCTGACATCTGCTGTTAGAGCTCTTTAGTACAAAATTTGATGTCCCTGTCTGCAGGTTATCGCAGACTTTTGGTCATATAAAGTTCAATACAAAACTAGCCACTGTGGCGACCGTGGCTCAGGCAGTAGAACGGGTCGATTAGTAACCAGATGGTTGGCGGTTCGACCCTAACTCTGTCACAGTTACTTGTCGTTGTGTCCTTGGGCAAGACACTTCACACACCTTGCATCCAGGTCGTCATTGTAAATGAGAAAATTTTCTCAATTGACTTACCTGGTAAAACATTGAATTAAAAAAAAAAAAAAACGAAAAATTAAAGCCACATTGTCTCAGGCCGGTTGATTTTGTTCAGAGCAGATTGTTTTCCCAATGAACTGTGCCATGGTTCGAAACTGACTTGATGACATTTCTATGTGATTTGAAGTTATGAGCATGGCGATGGAGTGTATTAAACTCAAAAATCAAGGTACTAATGTACACCATCTAAACAAGCCACTTAGGTTTTCAAAGAGAAATGCATGTACAGCATGTTCTGACTTGTAGACTGTGGGTGGTGCCTTATGATTTTGTCCAGTGTTAGGGCAATCATGTAGATGTTTCTCCTAGAGCAGTGGTTCTTAATCAAAGTTTGATCGAACCCCAAGGGTTCGGTGTGTCAGTCTCAGGGGTTCAACAGAGGGCAAGACACACGCACGCACACACACACACACACACACACACACACACACACACACACACACACACACACACACACACACACACACACACACACACACAGACACACACCAACGCACACAGACACACACCAACGCACACACACACACACACACACACACACACACACACACACACACACACACACACACACACACACACACACACACACACACACACACACACACACACACACACACACACACACACACACACACACACACACACACACACACACACACACACACACAGTGTCTTTGTGTGTGTCCATTCCATTTACCCCACTCGTGTGATTTGTGACACCTATTCAGAACAATAATGCTCTCGGCTTTTTTTGGAATCACTAAATCTTAATATACCTTTGTAATATTTGTACTATTAGTTTACATTGCATCTTGGATGGTGGACAGAAAAAAAAAAATCTTGGTCACAGTATGTCCATTCATTGCTTTACAGGGGTCACATTTTCACTGAATTGTCCAGACCGCTCAGTGCATTAAAACCTCTCCAGCTAACTTTGCTTGGGATAGCTTCCTGTCTGTGTTTCATCGCTAAGCTCTGAGCAGTGTTGTGCAAGTGTAAAGTGACGTAAATTATTGTGGGAAGTGTGAACCAAAAATAAAAAAAGAGCAGGGCATGCAAGCGTGAAAGTATCTTATAGTGTTTTTTTTTCTTCTTCTTTCTTTCAAAAAGTCCTTGCATCCAATGTGGGCCATTGAAGCTTCCTCAACAGCAGTGAATCATTTGATTTAGAGAAAGAGCGAGCACAGCACGAGAAAATGGCTGATTAATTAATCTGACATAAAACTTAAAATTAATCTGACATAAAAGTGTTATTTGTAGACGCTGTGTTTATCTGTCTATATCTGTGTGGGTGCGTGTGTGTGTGTGTGTTTGATAACTCGAGTAATCAACAGGATAATTGATTCGCACATTTTCCACATGGCATATTACCGTAATTTTCGGACTATAAGTCGCGGTTTTTTTCATAGTTTGGGTGGGGACGACGACTTATAATAAGGAGTGACTTGTATGTGTTTTTTTTCAAAAATCTTCAACAAAAAAAAAAAAGTGGAACCGCGATGTAGCAAGGGATTACTGTAATTTGAATTTCAAGTGACGTCAGCAGCGCGACGCGGCGCGGCGTGGCGGTTGTTTACAAAAAGGACAAAAATTGATCAGGGGATGACGAAGATGACGAAGGGCCCCACGTACTACCGGCATCATTAGCGGCTTTGTTTCTAAGTGACACGGAGGACGAAGAGTTTGAAGGATTTAAGGATTTGGAGTGACACAGAAGGTTTGAAAAACTATTATGGCTTTTACGCACACCCGCTCCTACTCTACGGAGCTCTCTTTCACCTCCGTGGATAGAAGTTGGGGGCCGGCGCTCGGCCGGGTGGCTGTCCGGGACGGTGGATGGGGCTCGGTCATGGCTTTTACGCACGCCCGGTCCTATTCTATGGATCTTTCTTCCACCTCCGTGGCTGGAAGTCCACGCCGCCACACGCCTGGAAGTTTGTTTTGTTAAATAAAGAGCCGTTTACCAAACCCACGTCTTTCCTTGTACTTTGTTAACGCTACAATATAGTTATATACTAGATCTGTGGAATAACGACGAGGCTGACGTCAGGGCGCACGCGCGGCGTTGTTGACAAAGGACGAGGAATTTGATCGATGAATTTAATGATTTAGAGTGCACAGATGGTTTGATAATATTATTGCTTATATAATAGTTATTTGATATCTAATTTATATATCGTTATATGGGCCTGTGGAATATTTTGAAGTGCAAGCGCCGTCAGCGGCGCGCACCCATTGTTGACAAAGGACGATCGATGGATTTAATGAATTGGAGTGACACAGATGGTTTTATAAACGTGTTATTTATGTAATAGTTTTTTTTAATAACTCTGAATGTTACGTCAGGCCCGTTCTCAGCTCTTCGTTTGTGTTTATGTCACGTTAGCATACCTATCGTTTAGCCTGTTGTTGCTCGTTCATGTCTGTTCTTGGTGTTGGATTTTGTCGAATAAATTTCCCCCCAAAATGCGACTTATGCTCCGGAGCGACTTATATATGTTTTTTTTCACGTTATTGTGCATTTTATGGCTAATGCGACCTATATTCCGGAGCGACTTTTAGTCCGAAAATTACGGTAAAAACATGTCCATACTGTAATGTGTTCAGCATGATAAATAAAACACCATTTAAATTATGCCAAAAATATATCACGGAAATTTGATGAAATGGATAAAAAAAAGAGAAAAAAGTAAAAGGGTAGATGAGGCATTCAACTAACCTTTGCAGAGTCCTCCTGACTGAATATCCACAAGTGCATTCACTGAGTGGTTCTGCTGTCCTGCTGCCATCCTTTCAGCATGTCTTTGTCTCGCTAATTCCCTGCACTGGGAAATCTCTGCCTGAGTCAAAGGTCTACATTTAGACACAAATACATTGTCCTAAGTCAGGTAAATCAGTTAAATAATTGTAATGTTTATTGCCCCCACATTATTATTTTTCAATACACTCGAACCTCAGTTTAGCACACTCTTCTACATAAATTAGACAAGATTTTAAATGTGTGAACCACTTTTTACAGAATTTACAGAAAAGACACCACACTTTGTGCTGTCACATAAAAGCACGCAGTCTAAACATGCACACCTTAATAAAAATTAATAAAACATACGTTTGCTTACCAATTCAATTCACACTTACCTTTTTTTGTTGTGAGGCAAGGCTTTGGTTTCCACAGCAACCATCTTGGACACAAAAACTATGACTGGTGCATTTTCATTGCTTGAGCACTGGAGAAATGCTGGGAGAAGCATAAAAAAATAAAAATCATTACACATACATAGGGTTCTGTGATAACAGTGGCTCGGCGCCATGTGAGTGTTGGGTCACTTGAAGTCCAGACGCTACAAATTTCAGAAAACTAATGAAATGAACACATTTTTGCTTCTTTATATTAAATCTCAAGATGTTGAGTTTTATCCATTCAAATGGATCAATCAGTCTTCATCTTTGTACTGTGCTCCGCAAATTTATTCCATACGTCAGGGTAAATCCTTACATAAGGAATGGCTTGAACAACTTTGTTAGGCCAAAAAAATATAAAATGTTCGGTTATATTTTATACTGAAAAAATAGCATGCTAAGAAAGTAACTGATCAGAAGTAACATCTATGTAATAGGCTTTCATTTTTTTTACATATTTGTCCTTTCGGTTAAACAGTTAAGTACAGCTTTGTGAATCACCTGCACCCTTCTCATGGAGAGGCTGTCGTTCTAGAGAAACATGATGTTCAGAAAGAGAATAATAATTAGTTCGCTATTGATGTGGCGGACACAACAGTTAGCGTGGGCTGTAGGCAGCCTGCTAGTCCGGTCAGCATTAGTTCTAAGCGAGATAGGTCAAACTACTAGATTGAATTCATGGACTCTGCGTAAGCACTACTAGTTAATGATGCAATAGGAGATCAAAATCTTAACATAATTGGTCTTTGGTGAGACCTGGCTAAAACCTAATAAATTGTTACTGCTTAATGAGAACTTTGTGAGGTCTCAAGGCAAACGTCCTTGTAAGAAAGGCAGGGGTTTGGCCCTTATTTCCAAATCTGATATCAGACCTCGCTCAAATAACCCCTTTAAAACATTTGAAGTTCTCATTATGCGATTCCCAGTTGTTTACCACACAATGCCTGACAAAATTATCAAAATATTAGTCTATTATGCAGTTTAAAAAAAGGCTCAGTCGTGTCCCAAAAACAGGCCCAGTTGTACGTTTTCCCAAAATCTTAGAAAAGTTGAAGGGATATGTAACAGCCCAAGACCTACAAAAAAGTCTCTTGGAGCCATTTGCTGAACCTAAAAAGAAGTCCAATTGTTGGGAAAAATATACTTTTTATCATTGGATTCTATGTATCTACTTATGTGTGCAAGATCTTCCACAGTATGTGACAGTTTGACCTCGTGATAATGACTTGGGAGCATATGGCTGGCTAAGGAGCACATGACTGGAGTCATGAGTCGCGCTATACAATAAGCCCCATAGTTAGCTATACATGAACAGATCACGAGGTTTTTATGGGATGGCTGAAGCAGACAAATGTCTTATTTAAGTAGAAGACATGAGTACGCCACAGAGGTATGCATCCCAGGGGCACTAAGACTACGTCTTTGTTAAGCTAAAGTCATGAGACGACCATACTGCTCTGTCCATAGTAGTATCTCCGTTGTTCTGTGGTCATGAGATGTAATTATGGAATGTCCTTCCTGTCTAAAGAAACTATGCATTCATGTACACTTGCCCCATTGTTGTTCCTCAATAAAAGGCACGACCAAACTGGAGGAAGAGCGCGAATCTCAGCCACACTTGCTGTGTGTCTGGTTTGCGCCCTTCTGCAGAAGTTGCTTGCCATGGAAGACATCTCCTGCCTCTGTGAGATTCTTTTCAGATAAATGTTGTGAACCCAATACCAATAGTTTAAAGTTTCTTTCAAATTTGGCCCTATTTTGGCTTTTTATACTGATCACATTATAGAACATTTCCTAGAAAGTTTATCAGATCATCTTAGAAGTGTGTGTGTTTGATCATAAAATGTTTATGCAGCAGGGAAACAGTGCCAACGGAGAGAGATGACAGGGCTTGGACAAGGCTGGTTGCGCCATCGGAACAGGAACAGGAAAACAGGCACACGGGCAGAGAAACCAGCAGACATCGTCGCGGCATGCGTCAAACCAGACAGCGGCAAGGCAGGCTCGTGTTCAGGGGCAAGCAGAATGTCAGGCCAAACAGTCCATAACAGATCGGGCAAACTGGAATCAGGAAACAGATCAGGAACAGGTGGCAGGCACGCATGTATCAAAGCAGACGAACCAACCAGGAGTGACAGGAGCACGGTGTCTAAATACTTGCCCTGATAAAGGGGTAATGTGGCGGCTATGACGGCCGATTAGCATGCGCAGTTCCCTATTGGTCATAGCGCACCCAAAGACCAACATGGGGGGTGCGACAGCCAGGTCGAGAGCGGAGTGAAGAAGTGACACCATTATTGTAACTGCTTTATCCTCACAAGGGTTGCGGGTGTGCTGGAGCCGATCCCTCATTTGTTTTGGGCAGTCGGCGGGGTACACCCTGTACTGGTTGCCAGCCAATTGCAGTGCACATATTGACAAAAAAAAACATTCACACACACACATCTAAGGAAATTTAGAGTGCTTAATTTAGCTCACATGCATGTTTTGGAATGTGGGACGAAACCAGAGAACACGGACAAAAACCGCGCAGGCATGGGGAGAATATGCAAACAAGAAGGCCGGAGCCTGGAATCAAACTTGCAACTTCTGCACTGTGAGGCAAACGTGCTAACTAGTCAACCACAGTGCCGCTTCTCTGTAACAAACTTGCAACTTCTGCACTGTGAGACAAACGTGCTAACTAGTCAACCACAGTGCCGCTTCTCTGTAACAAACTTGCAACTTCTGCACTGTGTGGCAAACGTGCTAACTAGTCAACCACAGTGCCGCTTCTCTGTAAATCACTTAATTCAAAATTAGATTCTAAATCTTTCTTGTCTTAATTGTCTGCATAGTTCATAAAACTCATCGGTTCTTGACCTTGTTGGATGTACCGAACCCCACCAGTTTCATATGTGGATTGACCAAATACCGTTTTTTTCCATGTATAATGCGCAAAATTTAACTAATTTATAGTCCTAAAATCTGGGGTGCGCATTATACATGGGTACAATTTTTTTTTTTTTCTTTTTTTTTCCGTATCCGGATATCATACGGAGGCCGCCATTACAGATGCGCTTTCTTCTCTGCTGTTCACTTCAAACACGCTCCATACGAACACAATGCTCTCGTATCAGACGCTTGCTCGATCACCTGCTCGTTTGCTGTCACAATGTACCCTACACAAATCCGAAACATTTCTTCGCTATTGAGTTTGCTAGCGCATGCGCAGTGATACTGACCGGCAGAATAACATCCGGTTGTTCCCAAAGACGATCTTTTTTCTGAAATAATTTTACGTTTACGGACTTAAGTAGGAGTCAAAATTTGGGTGCGTATTATACATGGGTACAGGCTTTTTTCCAGCATCAACATGCCATGTTTAGGGTGCGTATTATACATGGGGGCGCATTATACATGAAATAAAACGGTACCTCAAGTGAAAAATAAATTATGATTTATTTTCAAATTCAAGACAGTTTACTGGTGCACAAAATGAGCACCAGTTGAACTTGTTCAAAGAACAAAACCTACACAATGCACGAACTCACAACAAATTACCGTATTTTCACGATTTCAAGGCACGGATAAAAGTCTTAGATGTGCGGCGGGCCCTATCATGCAGTGCGCCCTATGTGTGTTGTTGTTGTTGTAAGGCGGACGTATTAAAGAGCGCCATGAGAACGTTAAAGGGAGAATTGTGGGCGTGGATTTGCAGTACGCCCCGCCCTGTGTGTATGCGTGTTGTTGTAAAGCGGACGTAGTAGAGAACGCCATGAGAGCGTTAAAGGGGGAAGTGTGGGCGTGAATTGGATATAAAACATGCATCATGCAAAACACCGTTGTTATAACAACAGTGAAAATGGCAAAGAGACACGCTTATCAAGCACAATTCAAACTGAAGACCATCAGCTACGCGGAGCTGCATGGAAATTGAGCAGCCGCGAGATAATTTGAAATCAACGAATCGATGGTTCGCAAGTGGAGGAAGCTGGGAAACGAGCTCCGACAGGTCAAGGAGACGCAACTGAGTTTCCGCGGACGTAAGGCGAGGTGGCCCGAGTTGGAGGAAAGACTCGAACAGTGGATCATCGAACAAAGAACGAGTGGGAGAAGCGTTTCGACGGTCACCATTCAACTAAAAGCAGCAACGCTAGCAGAAGAAATGAAAATTGAACATTTTCAAGGAAGTCCATCTTGGTGCTTTCGTTTCATGAAACGGTGCCATTTTTCCATCCGGAACAGGACTACGTTGGCGCAGCAACTTCCAGCGGATTTTAATGAAAAGCTAGCCATCTTCCGCTCCTACTGCAATAAACGCATCGCCGACAAACACATCCCCACACACCACATCACCAACATGGACGAGTTGCCGCTCACTTTCGACATCGCGGTGAATCACACTGTGGAGAAGAAAGGGACCAACACGATAGCGATACGCACAACGGGATACGAAAAGTCTTCTTTTACAGTTGTGCTTAGCTGCCATGCTAATGGACAGAAACTGCCGCCTATGGTGATTTTTTAAGAGAAAGACTTTGCCTAAAGAGAAGTTTCCAGCAGGAGTCATCATTACGGCAAATAAAAAGGGCTGGATGGATGAGGAAATGATGACTGAGTGGCTGAGGGAGGTGTATGTAAGGAGACCAGGTGGTTTTTTTCCATGCATCACTATCGTTGTTGATCTGTTACTCGATGCGTGCCCATCTCACAGCCGATGTGAAAAAACAAGTGAAGCAAATGAACTCCGAGCTCGCTGTCATTCCAGGAGGCACGACAAAGGAACTCCAACAGTTGGACATCGGTGAGAAGCGCTGTTCAAAGTAAAGTTGCGAGCGGCGTGGGAGCAATGGTTTCACTAAGAGTGGAAGGCAGCGAGTTACGCCACAATTTGCGAATGGATTGTGGATGCTTGGGCTAACATGTCTGCTGGCACTGTTGTTCGAGCTTTCGCAAAAGCCGGCATCATATCCAAGGAGCCGCACGGCACGGAAAGTGACTCTGACAGTGAAGAAAGTGATTCTGGCATGTCTGTTGAAGATTTAGTGCGGCTGTTCAATTCGAAAACACAGGATGAGGACTTCGATGGGTTTAATTGATGACCATTACCGGTAATAAAAATGTGAATACCAAACTCTGTTTAGCTCCCGCTTCATTTTTAAATACGCACACTTGTGTGCTTGCGTATGTGTGTGTGTGTTGTTGTTGTTGTTGAGAACGTTAAAGGGGGAAGTGTGGGTGTGGATTTGCAGCTCGCCGTGTGTGTGTGTGTGTGTGTGTGTGTGTGTGTGTGTGTGTGTGTGTGTTGTTGTAAGGCGGACGTAGTTGAGAGCGCCATGAGAACGTTAAAGGGGCAAGTGTGGGCGTGGATTGTATATATAAAACCCGCGCCCTATGATGCGGTGCGCCGTGTGTGTGTTAAACACAGTCATGGCACACAACTGAGACTGCACCTTTTATTACGGTGCGCCTTTTAATCGTGAAACTACGGTACATACCTGCAAATCAGGGTGACTTGTGCTGTTGCCTTTGAGAGACCAGTTCAGATATGTTCATCACGAATTTAAATGATAAATCAGGTGACCTCCACAGCGGAGGATCTGCCAAACCCCTTCCATTGACTCACCTAGGGTTCGATCGAACACTAGTGTTAACTGTTTTAATCACCAGTTTAGTATTCACTCACAAAAGCCTCCCTCTTGAAAGAAAATCACAACATCCAAGGATCGGACATTGAGGTAGTGCAGAACTACAAATTCCTGGGTGTTCGCCTTAACAACAAACTGGACTGGACTGATCACACCCACGCCCTGTACAAAAAGGGCCAGAGTCGCCTCCACCTGCGGAGGAGACTGAGGAACTTCGGTGTGTGCAGGGCTCTCCTCCGGACCTTCTATGCCTCTGTGGTGGGCTCAGCCATCCTCTACGCTGTGGTCTGCTGGAGTGGGGGCAGTACAGGGGGAGACTGAATAAGATGGTCAGAAGAGCGAGCTCTGTCCTGGGCTGTCCCCTGGACTCCATCGAGGTTGTGGGTGAGAGGAGGACGTTGATTAAGCTTAAATCCATCATGGACAACACCTCTCACCCCCTCCATGAGATTGTGCGGCCACTGAGCAGACTTTTGCACCCTCGGTGCAGGAAGGAAAGGTTCCGCGGGTCCTTCATTCCCTCTGCTGGCAGACTTTACAACATGCGTGGCACCTGATAAAATGAATGTGTTTCGTCTCTACTAGCGGCACATGTGTTTGTCCATGTCTGTTGTTTACCCTTTTTTGAAATTTTGGCACTTGTTTTTTTCTTGCACTCGTATTATTCTTTCACTCATACGCGCTGCTGTGACAAGTGAATTTCCCCGCTGTGGGATGAATAAAGTTCATTCAATCAATCAATCAATCAATCAAGTTGCATGAGTGCATAACCTCTGATATTAATAAATGAAACAAGATATATTCAATTTCTACCATTTTTCAGTTCCTGCGTCCTCTCAGGCAAGGTGTCAAATCGACGCACTCCGACACTCATCAGTTTTTCCACCCTCTCTGCTGCTATGTGTAATGGACTCGGAAGCTTATTACACACCATTGCTACAGCTAGTGTCAAAGAAAATACAGTCGGTTTTCGGCCACAATCCGTTCCAGAAGGCGGTTCAAGAAGTGAATCGGTCGAATTCCGAATCTATTTTTCCCATTACAAATAATGGAAGAAATTTTAATCCCTTCCAAGACAAAAAAAAAAAACGCCTTTTTTAAGCATTTTTTTCCTTTGCGCATTTTTGTCTGATCGCGCAACTGCAGCGTAGTGCCGAACGCGCAACCGTAGCGTGCCGCCAACCGCACAACTGCACCGCGCTGGTCGCATTATTGTGACAGAGCCGTCGCTGAAATTTAGAAAATGTTTTTATTTCCAAAATTTAAGTGGACCTCAGTGCGCAGGGAGCTTAATTTGGTCCGACCGCGCAACCGCAGCGCGCCGGGCGCTCACTGTCGCATTGCTTTAAGAGCGTCTTTGTGTTTTAGGATGGCTTTACTGCTCCCACTTGCTTTCTTTGGAGGCATGATTAAGGGTTAATACAATCCTCAAAGTAACGAAAATACAATACCGAACGGAGTCAGTCGGCATCCGGGCTGCGCGGTCGGGTTTTCTTGGGTCCTTTCGGCTCATCTCGCGAGGTTTGACCTCCGAATTCTTTTCAACAACCAAAGCAAAAAAAATCGCGAATTTTTCGTTCGAATTCCAATTTGTTCGAGAACCGGGACGTTCGAAAACCGAGGTTTGACTGTACCAACCAATTTCATTAGCAGGGCTTGAAAATCAATTATATGAATAAATAATTATTCAATAAAAAAGGATACAGAGGACAGCCTGAGACACTGGCAACCACTGGCTGCATATAGCAGACAGAAGAACTTTTGGGTCAGAGTGACGAGAATCCCTGGCCATCACCTTGACGCCAAGAGATGCTAGCACCTTCTCAACTTTCTCCTTGTCTCTGTTAATGAAAAGACTGAACACTTGGCATGCACAATATATTCTGTAAAATTATGCAAATAAGTGAGTCGGGTAGATTTTCAGTATTTCAAAGTACATTTTATGACCCACCTGTGAGTAACAACAGCATTGTATAAACTCCAAATATTATCCAGGACAAGCTGCACAAAGAGTGGCTTCTTGCCTTTGACCTGGAAAACAACATCCATGGTCTCAAATAAGACCCTCAGTGGTATTACAGGATATGATTTAATATACCACAGTGATGTTTAGCAAGAGTTTGCAGAACAGTTGCTTAATTTATTTATAGTTAATAATTGCTTAATGTATTTATACACCTTTAATCTACCAACTGGATTCGGTTGAAGTTGGGAAATTGTGTAAAATGTAAATAAAAACAAAACACAATGATTTGAAAATCCTTTTCAACCTATATTCAATTGAATACACTACAAAGACAACATATTTAATGCTCAAACTCAAACTTTATTTTATTTTTCAAATAATAATTAACTTAGAATTTCATGGGTGCAACACGTGCAGTAAAAGTTGGGAAAGGGCATGTTTACCACTTCGTTACATCACCTTTCCTTTTAATAACACTCAATAAACGTTTTGGAAGAGAGGTGACTAATTCTCTTAGCTTCTCATGTGGAATTCTTTCCCATTCTTGCTTGATGAACCGCTTCAGTTGTTCAACAGTCCGGGGTCTTCCCTGTCGTATTTTACGCTTCATAATGAGCCACACATTTTCAATGGGAGACAGGTCTGGACTGCAAACGGGCCAGGGGAGAACCTGGACTCTTTTACCTCGAAGCCACGCTGTTGTAACACGTGCAGAATATGGCTTGGCATTATCTTGCTGAAATAAGCAGCGGCGTCCATGAAAAAGCCGTCACTTGGATGGCAGCATATGTTGCTCCTAAATCTGTATGTACTTTTCAGCATTTATGTTGCCTTCACAGAAATGTAAGTCACCTATGCCATGGGAACTAATGCACCCCCATACCATCACAGATGCTGGCTTTTGAACTTTGCGTTGATAACAGTCCGGATGGTCCGCTTCCTCTTTGGTCCAGAGGACACGACGTCCAGTGTTTCCGAAAACATTTTGAAAAGTGGACTCATCAGACCACAAAACACTTTTCCATTGTGCATCAGTCCATTTTACATGAGCTCGGGCCCAGAGAACCCGGCGGCGTTTCTGGATGTTGTTCATGAATGACTTTTGCGTTGCATGGTAGTTTTAACCCGCACTTCGTGACGAACTGTATTTACTGACGGTGGTTTTCTGAAGTTTTCCTGAGCCCATTTGGTGATATCCTTGACACACTCATGTCGGTTTTTAAGGCAGTGCCGTCTGAGGAATCGAAGGTCACGGTCATTCAGTCTTGGTTTCCGTCCGTGGCGCTTACGTGCAGTGATTTCACCAGATTCTCTGAACCTTTTGATGATATTATGGACCGTAGATGTTGAAATCCCTAAATTCTTTGCAATTTTGCTTTGAGAAATGTTGTTCTTAAACTGTTTAACTATTTTCTCACGCAGTTGTGGACAAAGTGGTGAATGTTATCTTACCATTATGTTGTATAATATGTAATGACCCCCATGGGGACAAAAGGTAAGGAAAATGAATGGATGGAGGATTTAAAAAAAAAAAAAGAAACAAAAGATTTTGCAGAATTGTTTTATTTCTTTTAAATATATCGGATCTACTTTGTATGCTGATGCCTAACTAATTTCTTCAGCTTCATGAAAATACGCATGCTGAGTCCAAAGAGAAAATGGAAACCTTGCTGAAACCTTCCGGACCTCCAGATCCGGATATACACAGCTGGTGTGAATTGACACTTTTCCCTGCGCCGTCCGTATGGTGACCGTTCGGCAGCCAATGTGAACTGGGCGAAAAGTGAAGTTGTTTTCCTAAAAGCTAAATGGCCATTTTGGACAATGCCCAACATAATGTCATTGTGATACTTAAACTTTACTTCAAGTCATCAAATGCCAGATTTTTCAATATTTTTAAACAAACTGCTTAACTAAAGCTGGACACTGAATTTTCAGTGTAATGAGCAGTGTACTCCTTTAAATGTCTGAATTTCAACCATATATTTCACACAGTCAGCTAAAAAATGTGGTGTTTTCCTCCATTGATTCATTTTAGATGTTTCCTGCTTTCTAAGCACCAGCCTGCTCGATCCAAGAAAACAATCAGGTCCTCACATTGTGATTTCACAAAGTGATGTACCATCCTCATACCGCTGCTGAAGATGAAACACACGCCCAGTTTTTCAGAGCAGCTGTCCCATAATCAGATAAATTATAAAATGTTTCCACATAGCCACAGAAATGTGCTAAAGTACCAAATGCATTAAATTAGTTATTTTTCTTCAATCATCAAATTAGTAATACATTATTATTAATTATTAATAAATAAATTAATTAATTATTATAATAATAATCGAAAAAAATTATAAAATGTTTCCACATAGCCACTGAAATGTGCTCAAGTACCAATTATTGCTATTTGGTGCAGTAAATTAGTTTTTTTTTTCTTTATAATTTTGAGATGTCCTACTTTGTGAGTGGTCATTGAATGCACATCGAGTCTACTGACGTACGTGTGTGAGTGGAGCGGAGACAGGGTTTTAGTGAACCAGGTGTCTTCTGGTTCAGAAAAATAGCCAACAAAATAACTTTCATAAAAAAGTAGATGGCCATGGTGACAAGGATAATATGTAATGACATACTGTATATGCCTATAATTTAAGTACCGTAATTTTCGGACTATAAGTCGCACCGGAGTATAAGTCGCACCAGCCATAAAATGCCCAAAAAAGTGAAAAAACCCCATATATATGTATATAAATCGCTCCTGAGTATAAGTCGCCCCCCCACCCAAACTATGAAAAAAAACCGCGACTTATAGTCCGAAAATTACGGTATGTAAAGTTTGAAATACATACACCTTAAATAAATACAGCACCTTTAAATTATACTTATACTAACTGAATATTGAACCATTATTACATTACCTGAGCTCCTTTCATGATCTTCTTAGCTTTTGCATTTAGGTAGAAATCGCCCCATAGGGTTTTGAGAAGCACCTCTGGATTAATGCCCATCCTCTCACTGTACATGAGGGCAAAATGCCGAATGCTGCAAAAATACAAGAGTCCCAAGTTAAAACTTTTTTTTTTTAATCGCACAATGAACTAATAAAATAACGAAAACTTTGCGTTTACAAAATCTTCATGCATTTTTAGACGCTCAAACTTAGTGTTATTTTCTCAGGAGAAACAGTGTGGCCATGGCACGTTTATTTTTACTTCAAAAAAGCTCCAGATACTATGGATGGGCTCGATGTGGCCAGTGACCACTACTTAGCCCAAACATTTTGTACCGTATTTTCCAGACTATATGTCGCTCCGGAGTACAAGTCGCACCAGCCATAAAATGCATAACAAAGAAGAAAAAGACAGATACAAGTCGCACTGGAGTATAAGTCATATTTTTGGGCGAAATGTATTTGATAAAATCCAACACCAAGAGACATGTCATCTTGAAGGGCAATTTAAAATGAAAATAGAATATAGGCAACAACAGACTGAGTAATTGTACGGTATGCTAACGTTACATGACAAGCAACAAACTGAGAACGTGCCTGATGTAACATTAAGAGTTATTTAGATAACTATAGCATAACTTTACCATTTGTGTCACTCCAAATCACTAAATCCAATGAAATATTCATCCTCTGTGTCACTTTAAACAACTCTGCTAACTCCGGAGGTAGAAGATGCAGCACTTCCTCTTCTACTGGCTTACATCAGACTCACCGTCAGTTGCAGTTCCAATTATTCCACAGGCCTAGAGCGCCCTCTTGCAGTTTATTGTGAAAATAGCATGTGAAATGATAAAATAATGTGTTTATAATTTCACACATAAATTGCTCCTGAGCCATACTATGAAAAAAAACTGCAACTTGTAATCCGGAAAAAACGGTAAACCTTTAAGGTGGTATCTCACTACGCGGCCAAATGCTCGCAAAAGCAGCAATTGTTGGATTCCTCAAGTTTTCCGACAAAAGTTGACAAAAATCAGGTTTCGCCTCTGTCATGAGACATTTATGTAGCAACGTTTAGCAATACTTAAGGTGGTACCTCACTGAGCAGCAAAGGCTTGTGTGTTTGGAAACGTAGCAAATGTTTTTTCGTCAAGTTCATAATAAACAGGGTCCGGCAAAATGATCTAACACAGTGGTACCACCCCAACCTTTTTTGCGCCACAGACCGGTTACGCGTCAGAAATATTTTTGCAGACCGGTCTTGATATAAATAAATAATAAATTTATATAAATAAGTAATACATTTTTAAAAAATATATAAATACAATGAAATAAAATGATACGACTGGCATAAAAACAAATATAAACCACATAAACTCACCATTACGTTAAATTATTGGGAGCACCGAGTTTGTTTCTCAGAAACGAGCCGGTCCCATCTAGGCGTAATCGGAAACAATGACACCCGAAATGGTTAAGGTTTGTCTTTTAATGCAGGATGCTTGGTCTCCATGTGCCGAAGCAGTTTTGAAGGCTTAATTGCATCGTTAGCTAGCCTGTCGCCACACATACATATACACATATACACATATATATATATATATATACAGTGCCTTGCGAAAGTATTCGGCCCCCTTGAACCTTTCAACATTTCGCGACATTTCAGGCTTCATACATAAAGATATAAAAGTTTCATTTTTTGTCAAGAATCAACAAGTGGAACAAAATTTATTGGATAATTTAAACTTTTTTAACAAATAAAAACCTGAAAAGTGGGGCGTGCAATATTATTCGGCCCCCTTGCGCTAATACTTTGTAGCGCCACCTTTTGCTGCAATTACAGCTGCAAGTCGCTTGGGGTATTATGTCTCTATCAGTTTTGCACATCGAGAGACTGGAATTCTTGCCCATTCTTCCTTGTAAAACAGCTCGAGCTCAGTGAGGTTGGATGGAGAGCGTTTGTGAACAGCAGTCTTCAGCTCTTTCCACAGATTCTCGATTGGATTCAGGTCTGGACTTTGACTTGGCCATTCTAACACCTGGATACGTCTATTTGTGAATTATTCCATTGTAGATTTGGCTTTATGTTTTGGATCATTGTCCTGTTGGAAGATAAATCTCCGTCCCAGTCTCAGGTCTTTTGCAGACTCCAACAGGTTTTCTTCCAGAATGGTCCTGTATTTGGCTCCATCCATCTTCCCATCAATTTTAGCCATCTTCCCTGTCCCTGCTGAAGAAAAGCAGGCCCAAACCATGATGCTGCCACCACCATGTTTGACAGTGGGGATGGTGTGTTCAGGGTGATGAGCTGTGTTGCTTTTACGCCAAACATATCGTTTTGCATTGTGGCGAAAAGTTCGATTTTGGTTTCATCTGACCAGAGCACCTTCTTCCAGATGTTTGGTGTGTCTCCCAGGTGGCTTGTGGCAAACTTTAAACGAGACTTTTTATGGATATCTTTGAGAAATGGCTTTCTTCTTGCCACTCTTCCATAAAGGCCAGATTTGTGCAGTGCACGACTGATTGTTGTCCTATGGAC